>NC_053026.1:222010919-222027564 GCF_003073215.2 Triticum urartu
CTATATGTTGTCATCAATTACCCAAAAGGGGGAGATTGAAAGTGCAACTATCCCTAGGTGGTTTTGGTAATTCATGACAACATATAGCTCATTGAGCTAATGCTATTCCAAGATGATTATTTCAGGAAAGCTCAATGATTGGCATGGCATGGATGTGAAAGTGGAACCCTCAAAATGCTAAGGACAAAGGATTGGCTCAAGCTCAAAAGCTCAAGACTCTTCATTTTATATTTTAGTGATCCAAGATCACATTGAGTCTTTAGGAAAAGCCAATACTATCAAGGAGGGATGAGGTGTTGCTTAATGAGCCTCTTGCTTCATGTGCTTAGTGATATGCTCCAAAACCCTCAACTACTTTCCCATATCCACATATGACCTAAACCCTAAGCCAAACTCGGTCCTACCGATTCTTCCTATCCGCCGCCACCGAGTTTCACTTGTCATTAGCCACTGCCAAACCCTAGCAATTCGGTCCTACCGATAAGGATCTCGGTCTCACCGAAATGGGGTTGCAAACTCTCTGTTTCCCTTTCGTAACTTTTCGGTCTCACCGAAAGAGCGAATCGGTCCCACCGAGATTGCAATGTAAACTCAGTGTTTCCCCTTTGTAACTTTTCGGTCTCACCGAGTTCCACTCGGTCTCACCGAAAGAGCAAATCGGTCCCACCGAGTTTGCCTGACCAACTCTCTGGTTAGCTAATTACCAAATTCGGTCTCACCGAGTTTGTGTAATCAGTCTCACCGAGATTACGTTATGCCCAAACCCTAACCATATCGGTCCTACCGATTTGCATATCAGTCCCACCGAAAATCTCTAACGGTCACTAGGTTTACATTTTCGGTCCGACCGAGTTTATTGATTCGGTCCCACCGAGATTGGAAAACTGTGTAACGGTTGGATTTTGTGTGGAGGCTATATATACCCCTCCACCTCCTTCTCATTCGATGAGAGAGCCATCAGAACACACACACCATTCCAACTCATATGTTCTGAGAGAGAACCACCTACTCATGTGTTGAGACCAAGACATTCCATTCCTACCATATGAATCTTGATCTCTAGCCTTCCCAAGTTGCTTTCCACTCAAATCTTCTTTCCACCAAATCCAAATCCTATGAGAGAGAGTTGAGTGTTGGGGAGACTATCATTTGAAGCACAAGAGCAAGGAGTTCATTACCTACACACCATTTGTTACTTCTTGGAGAGTGGTGTCTCCTAGATTGGCTAGGTGTCACTTGGGAGCCTCCGACAAGATTGTGGAGTTGAACCAAGGAGTTTGTAAGGGCAAGGAGATCGCCTACTTCGTGAAGATCTACCGCTAGTGAGGCAAGTCCTGTGTGGGCGATGGCCATGGTGGGATAGACAAGGTTGCTTCTTCATGGACCCTTTGTGGGTGGTTGCTTCTTCGTGGAACCTTCATGGGTGGAGCCCTGTGTGGACTCGCGCAACCGTTACCCTTGGGTGGAGCCCTGTGTGGACTCGTGCAACCGTTACCCTTCGTGGGTTGAAGTCTCCATCAACATGGATGTAGGATAGCACCACCTATCCGAACCAAGGGAAAAACATCCGTGTCTCCAATTGTGTTTGAATTCTCCAAACCCTTCCCTTTACATTCTTGCAAGTTGCATACTTTACTTTCCGCTGCCTATATACTCATTGCATGCTTGCGTGAATTATGTGATGATTGCTTGACTTGTCCTAAATTAGCTAAAATCTGCCAAGAACTAAAATTGGGAAAAGGTTAAGTTTTTATTTGGTCAAGTAGTCTAATCACCCCCCTCTAGACATACTTTCGATCCTACAGCAAGCGCAGGCGCGGAGTATCGAGGCATCAAGCAAAGGTTTCCATATCGGTGCAACAAGACCAAGACCAGCAGACGGCAAGACGAAGGTCACCATGGAGCCCAAGGCGGCGTCACCACAAGAGCCTTTTGCAGGCGAAGACCACTTTTCTCAGGATAAGCTGTACTAGCTGTCCCCTTTCAAATTGGTTGTTCTTGGCTCCCTTCCCGCTCAATATTTTGGGAGAGGACCAGGGCCTCTATAAATAGGCCTAGCCACCACCGTAGAAAGGGATCGTATCTGGAAACCGGACCCTCACACACGCAAGTTCACCAAGCACAAGAACACCTCAACCTCAGGAGGCTGTTCTTCCCTTTGTACTGTTCATCATCAGCCCCAGAGGCAATCCACCACCACCACACTAGAGTAGGGTATTACACCACAACAGTGGCCTGAACCAGTATAAATCTTGTGTCCTTTGTGTTGTGAGTTCGTTGAGTTAGTTCGTAAGATGTTAGCTGAGTTAGGACGCGGATCAGTAGGGGGAAATCTTCATGCGCACCCCAGTGTTCGAACCTTAAGGGTTTTGCCAGAACCCGTGATCCGATACTACTATTCAACCAGCCCTCCACGGGGCCTGTTCATCCAGCCCTCCACGGGGTCCTGTTCATCCACCGGCTAGATCGATCGAGGTACTGTTCATCCAGCGGCAACGGACTCTACTACAACGGGTTCCTATTCATCCAACCCTCACTGGGAACTGTTCATCCAAGCCCCCTCAACAAGGCTCACTGTTCATCCAGGGAAGGAGGCAGCAGTGTTCGATCGGCTTCAGTTAGCAGTAGTAGCGAAGGAATCACTCGGGTTCAGTTAACAGCAAGGGATCGATCGATCTCTCGGGTTCAGTAACGCGTAGCCTACAGTGCAATCGCTCGGGTTCAGTTAGATCCCAATGCCTCACTCGGGTTCTATTAGAGCGCAATGCCTCGCACACACGCGCGTACGTACGAGAGAAATGTGCATCGCTCGGCCCCTGACCACCCACCGTAACCGAGAACTCCCCCGATATTTTCCTCGCCCTCGCTTCTACCACGGTTTTCTCCATCATGGACGGCCCAGAGAATGTCATGCAGCTGCGTCTCCAGCCCGACCAGGATGAAAAGCCCATTTTCTGTTATGATTTTTTGTCAAAGAAGTAGGAGCCCACCACATCTATGATGATACCGGGTTTTGTCACAATTATCATCATAGAAGTGTCATAAGCATGACATATTTTTTTTCGTTCGGCCCAGAATGTCACGGATGTGTCGTTTTTTTTGTAGTGCATACAATGGGTGCAAGATAGTTTTGCACATGCAGAATACTCGGGTTAAACTTGAAAAGCATGGCATGTACAGACATGGCCTCAGAACACTGGAGACCGAAAGGTCGAACGTGAATCATATAGTAGATCTGATCAACATAGAGATGTTCACCATTGATGCAGTCTCCATCTCACGTGATGATCGGACATGGTTTAGTTGATTTGGATCATGTATCACTTAGATGACTTGAGGGATGTCTATCTAAGTGGGATTTCTTAAGTAATTTGATTAATTGAACTTAGTCCTAATAGTATTTTTCATATCTATGTTGTAGATCAATAACTCGTGTTGTAGCTCCCCTATGTTTTTGATATGTTCCTAGAGAAAACTAAGTTGAAAAATGATAGTACCAATGATGCGGACTGAGTCCGTGATCTGACGATTATCCTTGTTGCTGCACAGAAGAATTATGTCCTTGATGTACCGCTAGGTGACATACTATAGGATCGTAAGTATGTCTAGAGGGGGGGGGTGATTAGACTACTTGGCCAAATAAAAATCTATCCTTTTTCTCAATTTTACGTCTTGGCATATTTTAACAACTTAGCACAAGTCAAGCAATCAACCTACACATGCAAGTCTAAGAGTATAGCAGCGGAATGTAAAACATTTGCATATGAAGGTAAAGGAGGAGTTTGGGGGGGAGCAAACGCAATGTAGACATGGAGATTTTTGGCATGGTTCCGATAGGTGGTGCTATCGTACATCCACGTTGATGGAGACTTCAACCCACGAAGGGTAATAGTTGCGCGAGTCCACGGAGGGCTCCACCCACGAAGGGTCCACGAAGAAGCAACCTTGTCTATCCCACCATGGCCATCGCCCACGAAGGACTTGCCTCACTAGGGTAGATCTTCATGAAATAGGCGATCTCCTTGCCCGTACAAACTCCTTGGTTCAACTCCACAATCTTGTCGGAGGCTCCCAATTGACACCTAACCACTCTAGGAGACACCACTCTCCAAAATGTAATAGATGGTGTGTTGATGATGAACTCCTTGCTCTTGTGCTTCAAATGACAGTCTCCCTAAAACTAAACTCTCTCTCACGGATTTGGATTTGGTGGAAAGATGATTTGAGTGGAAAGCAACTTGGGGAAGGCTAGGGATCAAGATTCATATGGTTGGAATGGAATATCTTGCTCTCAACACATGAGTAGGTGGTTCTCTCTCAGGAAATGTATGTTGGAAGTGTAGGCACATTCTGATGGCTTTCCTTACTAATGAAGGAAGGGTGGAGGGGTATATATAGCCTCCACACAAAATCTATCCATTACACACAAATCACCAAACTTGGTGGGACCGAATCATGAAACTCGGTCAGACCGATTTATTTCAAAATGTGAATGTTAGGCTTTTCGGTGGGACCGACATGTCAACTCGGTGGGACCGATTTCATTAGGGTTAGGGCATAATGTAATCTCGATGAGACCAATTACACAAACTCGGTGGGACCGATTTTGGTAACAAGCTAACCAGAGAGTTGGTCAGGCAAACTCGGTGGGATCGAATCGCTCATTTCAGTGAGACCGAAATGTTACGAAGGGGAAACAGAGAGTTTGCATTGCGAACTCGGTGGGACAGATCACTCATCTCGGTTGGACCGAAACGTTACAAAGGGAAACATAGAGTTTGCCATATCATCTCGGTGAGACCGAGATCCCTATTGGTGAGACCAAAGTGACTAGGGTTTCTGGCAGTGGCTATGTCAAGTGAACTCGGTGGCGCCGGATAGATCAAATCGGTAGGGCCGTGTTTGACTTTTGGTTTGGGGCATATGTGGATATGAGAAAGTGGTTGAGGTCTTTTGGAGCATATCACTAAGCATTTTGAGCAAGCAAGCCATTAAGCAACACCTCATCCCCTTTTAATAGTATTGGCTTTCCTATGGACTCAATGTGATCTTGGATCACCGAAACGAAAATGCAGAGTCTTCAGCTTGAGCCAAAATGTGTCCTTAGCATTTTGAGGGGTCCACATTCCTAATCCATGCCATGCCAATCATTGAACTTTCTGAAATGATCATCTTGAAATAGCATTAGTTCAATGAGCTATATGTTGTTGGTAATTACCAAAACCACCCAGGGATAGTTGCACTTTCAATCTCCCCCTTTTTGGTAATTGATGACAACATATAGATCAAAGCTGACTGCATCTTAGTTACCTTAAGATCAAGATCATAAAATTTGGTCTCTATGATCCTGTCCAAGCTCTCCCGATTCTTGTTCGGGGTGGCTATCGGTGTCAAAACCGGCGGATCTCAGGTAGGGGGTCCCGAACTGCGCGTCTACGGTTGATGGTAACGGGAGACATGGGACACGATGTTTACCCAGGTTCGGGCCCTCCCTATGGAGGTAATACCCTACTTCCTGCTTTATTGATATTGATGAATATGAGTATTACAAGAGTTGATGTACCATGAGATCGTAATGGCTAAAACCCTAGAAGTATAGCCTATATGATTATGATTGTGTTCTCTACGGACTAACCCCTCCGGTTTATATAGACACCGGAGGGGACTAGGGTTATACAAAGTTGGTTATAGAGAAAGGAATCTTTATATCAGAACGCCAATCTTGCCATCCACGCCAAGGAGAGTCCCATCCAGACACGGGTGAGAGTCTTCAGTCTTGTATCTTCATGGCCCATTAGTCCGGCCCATATCCAGCAGACCGGATGCCCGAGGACCCGTTAGTCCAGGACTACCTTAGTAGCCCCTGAACCATGCTTCAATGACAAGGTGCCCGGCGTGCAGATTGTCTTCGGCATTGCAAGGCAGGTTCCTCCTCCGAATACTCCAACACAATCTTCGGACACAACAAACATGTACGGATCTGCAAAACAAGTACCACACACCACCACAGAGAGTATAATATTTCACGAGTCCAGTATGCTGACAACTTTTTTGTAAAGTGACATGACGTCCCTGCCCGGTTATTATTTTGAACCGTTTTTAGCCTGTCGCTCCATGTTTTGGGACGCGATTTTATTGGCACATGTTGTCGAAGCAGAGGTCATGTCCCCTTATTGTGGGATTCTCATCAATACGGGCATGGGTATCCCAACCATTCTATTGGCATGGTCCCTTGGGAATAGGCAGGTTTCAAGGCCTAGGAGGAGGCGTTCGATATTCGTCGCCTTTATGAAGGGGCCACGACCCGGCTTTCTCTTTTACGCCACCCCTTCCATCAATCTCTCCAACCTCGAGTTCCAGCACCGAAGGTTCAATCTAATTGCTTCGAGCTTCCCAGTCATGTCCGGACCTAGCCCTCCAGGCCGGTGGGTGGCTTCCTCTGTCACAGAGGAGGATATTGCGAAGCTCCGGGCAGCAAGGTACCTGACCGCGGAAATCCCCCACAGGCTTCCTGCTCAAGGGCAGGTTATTCCTACTCCCAGATCCGGCGAGAGGGTTGTATTCATCTCCCACTTCCTCTGAGGGCTAGGGTTCGCTCTTCACCCCTTTGTTCGAGGGCTCATGTTCTATTATGGGCTAGATTTTCATGATCTAGCCCCGGACTCTTTTCTTCTTACCTCGGCGTTCATCGTCATGTGTGAGGCCTTCCTTCGTATTCCCCCACACTTCGGCCTATGGCTCAAGACTTTTAATGTGAAGCCGAAGGTGATCGAGGGGAAGCAAGCGGAGTGTGGTGGTGCCACGGTGAGAAAGCTCACCAACGTTCTTTGGCTAAAAGGATCCTTCACAGAATCTTCCAACTTATGGCAGTGGGAGTGGTTTTACATCACTGAACCCCGTGGTACCAAGTGGGCAGCCACACCTATGTTCCGATCCGGCCCTCCAATTCAGCTCGCATCATGGTTCAACAAGGGGTTGGACTGGGGATCAATCAATGAAGTGCAAACTCTACAGAGCCGCATCCGGAGTCTCCTTGAGAAGGACACCGATCTCATCGATGTGATTCAAGTAATGTTAGTCTGCCGGGTCCTTCCATGACAGCGACGACCCCTCCGTATGTGGGAGTTTAATCCGGAAGGACCACGAACCCTTCAGCACTTCTTCGGCATGACGCACAGAGGAATGTGGAAGTTATTTTTCAGGACACGAAAACAGTGGCTGGACCAGTGATGGCAATGGGTCGGGTTTGGGGCAGGTGGAGCTGGTCCAAATCCAACCCATGACCCATCTTCCTACCCTCTTCCCATCCACCAAATTATCCATGGGCACAATTTGTGCCCATGCCCAAACCCATTGGTTACCCACATACCCATGGAGCTCCCAAAGATCAAATTAACTCATCATCATTCACTCACAAATGGCAACATAAGCTACATGCATAAGTAGGAAACAAGTAATACGATGAGTCCTTAAGTGTGACATACCAAAGGTTGATTCTGCAGCATATAACTCATGGCATAAGTTGCATATTTCCTGCCATTTCCCATTGATTCGCTCTTTCTACAATCACTGGCATATGGCCCCACATGTCATACGGGTATCCATTGGATATCCATGGAGCACAAACTATAACCATGCCCAACCCGGCTGTTCGTGGGTATCCATATCCATGGACCCATGGGCGAAAATGTGCTCCATACCCTTGCCCAACCGGGTCGGGTATCCATGGGTATCCAGATCCATGGATAAAATTGCCATCCCTAGGCCGGACACTACTGAGGACATCGTCCTTGACTACAACCATCCGGATACCTCGGTAAGCACTTGACTCCCGAACACAGCTTAATTAAATATTCCATGATAAGATACTGAGAAAATCATATTTTTCCAAGGGTGGACGAAGAAGGCGGAGTGAATTAGGTGTTCGGCCCCTCTTGCCAAAGACTTAGCTAGTCCTGTGCTAACAAGGATGCTGGTCCCAACACCATTCCAAGTGCCGATGAAAGAGGACAACGAGGAGGGTAGGAAGGCCAAAGGTGGCCTCCATTCCGAAGGTACACCAAACACTGTGTCTGAGGAGATTAAGGTTCCCTCTTCCGAAGATAAAAGAGAAAGAGAAGCTGACATCCTTTCTCCCCATGGTAGGAAAAGGCCCGCCTCCGAAGGTTGGGAGGTAAAGGCTTCTAAGCGAGGTAAGACGCTCCTATCAGGCGGTTCGGGCTCGGAAGTTGACATTGCTGCGCAGTTCCTCCGTAGGGATGAGCCTTTAGCTGAATCGTAAGTGAACAAGGGTGTTTTAAACATATCCTGTTCCTTTTCCTGTTACAAGGGTAACATCTAGAATACATGTTTTGCAGTCCGGCACACAGTCTTCCTCAACAATCCTCTTTCGGGGATCTTCTTCCGGAGATGATGGAAAGCGAGATGCCTCCATAGGATTCCTCGCCCAATAGGGCGGACGATTTCGAGGTGTCGTCCCGAAGGATCTCTCCTGATCAACAAGTGGTGCATAGGATAATGAAGACAATGCCCCAAGGTGAAACTTCGGTCGCCCAGGGTCCGGGGAGTGCGGTCCCTATGGGGACCAACAATAAAGGCTCCGGACTATCCATTTTACATCCGGAGATGACTCTAGGGTCGGGCAAACATATCCCTTCAAAGGGAGTCTGTACGCCCACAGCTGCTTCTCGGGGTCCAGAGGTGCCGGATACACTGATGGACATGTTGCGATATTCGTCCTTCTCAGAGGAACAACGTGCCTTGATGGGTACGATGGTTGAGAGGATTATGTCCGCGAAAAGAGGATTGAATGAAGCATTCACGGGTCTGCTAAGAGGCTTCGAGGTACATAATGTAATATTTTCGATTGTGCTCTATACGCAAAGTGCTCCTGTGTATAGATAGTAGCCCCTGAGACTCTGGTGGACGTCCCAAGGGAGGCAATCAGAGGATCGAAAAAGATATGCCCAGGAAATAATCTAATTAATTGGAACACGGGCTATTACATCCACGACGACTGCCCACGATACAGAGGTTGCAGGTCTGGAGCAGAAACTTGATGTGGCGAATGACGACATCATGCTTATTAACAGGCGGCTCGACGATGCGCAAGGTATGATTTGAGGCGGTCAATGTAAGTGTGTATAATAACATGAGCATGAAGCTAAGAATTATATACTGAGACATGCCCGAGGCCCTGCCGTGGTGGAGGCCCTTCGGGCTGAACTTGCCCGAGCCAAGGAGCTAGCCCAGATGAGTAATGTGGCTGCCAAGAAGGTAGCTAATGAGTTAAATGCCGAACAGGCTGCTCGGTGCCAGTTCGAGGAGAGAATGTCACCATGGCTTGTGAGCTAAAGGAAGCCACTGTCCGATGCGAGTTCCTCGAGAGGGATAACAAAGCAAAAATGGCCGATCTCGACAATGCCTTGCAAGAGGTGAGGGAAGCACGATCCGAGTCTAGGGCGGCTCGGAGGAGATCCGACAAGCTGGGGAGATAGCGGCCGATAAGCCCTTCTTATTACAAACTAAATTCGGCGATCCAAAATATGCCCCGCTTAATCAAATGTGGAGCTCTCCAGACGCATTCTTGGACTTGCCGAAGAGCGCCTCTGATGCAGCGCAATTTTACCAAGCGCATGAAGGGTATGCAATGGAGAAGCTTTTCTAGACACAATTCGGCACGCCAAAGCACCCGATGTTGCTGAACGAACGGATGGCCCAGTGGGCCGAGCTCCACAAGATATCCGGTTCTGCCATGAAGGACGTCGTGGTCCGGCTGTGGCCAACTGAGACAATTCCGAATAGTTATTTCGGTTTGGTTCAGCGACTTATGGATGTGGTGCCGCGTATCGACGCCGTGAAGCGATCAACATGCATTGAAGGTGCACGGATGGCCTTTGCCCGTGTCAAGACGTATTGGGCGAAGATGAAGGCCGCGGATATTGCAGCGAAGAGTCCACCCGGGGGCAAGGGCAAACACACGCCGGAGCATTATTTTGAAGATGTCCTAGAGGGCGCCCGCTTAATAGATGTTTAGTGCTGAAAGGTTATGGTCTTCGAGTGAATGTGCCGAAATTGTAAAAACGATATTATGATATTTTAAGGCTATGCCTAAAAATTTTGGCTCCTCCTGTGCGGCCGTTCTTGTATAATCTGAAAGTTTTCCATTCGTTGGCTTCAGCCCCCTCGCATAAAATACGGGGGTGTTCGAAAAAGCACTTGATCACTCTTAACCCAACGTCTTGGTCCGTGAAGGAGGTGTCAATGCGGCGAACTAGGCAATCAGACTATAGGGCTTTAACACTTTCACTTAGCCACGGGAGTTTGACGATGGGTCTACGATATAGCCCCTGGTATGTATGCAGCTATCCGAATACGGTGTGTTGCATAGATCACTGGAAGAACGATCCTTCGTGTAATACGTGAGGAATCGTGAAAGATTCTGATAAGTCATCGAGTGGTTGACCAGCTCTCGCCGCATCATGACAGTCAGTTTTCAGCTTTCTCTACTGAGGTGCTCATCCGGATAAACTGGGACACAATCGCAGTAGTTATCCTTTTACTACCTTAGCCGATAGAGCGGAACGTAAGGTAGTAAGCACAGGAGCCGGGCAACCCAACTACTGACCAAAGACATGATTCGGAGCTGATGCATATAAGGCCGAACTCATGACGCCGAAGTGTGCTAAAAAGCTGTTCGGACTTGTCGGCAATTTATTTGTTCCCATATTGAGCCCCTGGCAATTTGAGACGAGGTGCGTGTGTGAAAGAACCGAAGAAGCAAAATTCAGTTCTTTTAGAAAAAGTGAATACTAAATACGAATTATGTTCACTGGAACCCGATTCATATGTCTATTGCCATTTTACAGATAATAACGCCGCGACCCAGGCTATTTGACATGCCGGTGGTCGAAGGCTGAGGGAGAAGGCACTTTAATTATAGTCTCTAAATAGAGAGTGCGGTCTACTAAGAATTACTTGGACCTCCTGTCGCACGTCTGCGCCGCCTTGCCTCGATGAAAGGACTCCTTAACAGGAATAGCCTTTGGGTAGGTGAACGAAGCCGAACTCTGAAAGAGTCTATGAGATGACCAATCTTTGAGCCACCTGTGGTAAAAGATAAAAAATAGTTAGAAAAGAAAAAGAAAAGGAGGCTACGGGAGAGCTTGTAGGCCTGTCCGTATTGTGCCCTTGCCGATGACCAGGGTATTCTAAGTACATCATTATGTATGCGCGGTACAAACTTCACGGGTATATGAGGCGAACGATGGAGGTCGAACTGCTAATCCAGTTCTGAGATTGATCGGCCCCATTTAATAGAGGCCGGCGGCTTAATGGACGATGAGATATGCGGCTTGATGAGGCCGCTTGGTACTTCGACTGTTGTAGCCGTAGTATGACCCTCCGTACGGAGGGAGTGTTCCGTATTTCCATTTATTGTTATGACGCCATGTGGACCAGGCATCTTAAGTTTTGCGCGGGCGTAGAGTGGGACCGCATTAAAATGAGCAAAAGTGCTACGCCCCCGAAGTGCATGGTAGCTACTGCGGAACGAGACAATATCAAAGGTCAAGCCTTCGCTTGGGAAGTTGTTTGCCAAACCGAAAACGACCTCCAATGTGATGGAGCCTCTACAGTGAGCTTCTACACCGAGTACTGCTCCATTGAGGGTAGTTGTGGTGGGCTTGATTCTTGAAGGATCGATGCCTATTTTGCGGACAGTGTCTTGGTAGAGTAGATTAAGGCCACTGTCACCATCCATAAGGACTTTCGTGAGATGGAACCCATCGATAATTGGATGGATGATCAGAGCTGCCGAACCTTTAGGACGGATATGGTGGAGTTTTGGGGGGAACGACTCTATGGCGTTTGCGTCCCGTAGTGCGCGCCTACGCTCCCCTGTAGGTGTGTGCGTCACGTATACCATGTTTACGGTTTTACTTTGGGGGGAAATTGTTTCTGACCCCCGGTATTTAGCTAGCGAGTCTCTTCGTCATCGCTGTCACTGGGCGGCCCCTTCCCCTTGTGTTCGGCATTAAGCTTGCCGGCTTGTTTGAAGACCCAACAACTTCTGTTGGTGTGAGTAGCTGGTTTATCGGGGGTGCCATGAATTTGGCAGGGCCGATCCAGTATTTTGTCTAGATTAGATGGCCCGTCTCTATTTGCCTTGAATGCCTTTTTCCGTTGACCGTGTTTGGAGCCGCTAAATCTGGCGTTGACCGCCGTCCGTTCTTTCATTATTATTGCGATGCTTGTGTTTATTACGTCGTGGCTTGCCATTGCCGTCTCGGACTTCAAAAGCGCCCGAATCGCTGGTGCTGTTGCTTCTACGAGCGAGGCAGCTGTCTTCTCCCACGCAAAAGCGGGTCATTATAGCGGTCAGGGCTGCCATGGATTTTGGTTTTTCTTGACCGAGGTGGAGGGCGAGCCACTCATCCCAGACGCTGTGTTTGAAGGCCGCGAGGGCTTCGACGTCCGGAGAATCGACAATTTGGTTCCTTTTAATTAGGAACCTAGTCCAGAGCTTCCTAGCTGACTCTTTGGGCTGCTGGATGATGTGACTTAAGTCATCAGCATCTGGTGGCCGGACATATGTACCTTGGAATTTATCGCTAAAGGCGTCTTTCAGGTCTTCCCAGCTGCTAATGGAGTTCTCTGGAAGGTTGTTTAGCTAGTGCCGTGCTGGTCCCTTTTAGTTTTAATGGGAGGTATTTGATGGCATGGAGATCATCACCACGGGCCATGTGGATGTGGAGAAGAAAATCTTCAATCCATACCGCGGGATCTGTTGTTCCATCGTATGATTCGATATTCATGGGTTTAAACCCTTCTAGGAATTCATGATCCATTACTTCATCAGTGAAGCAAAGAGGGTGTGCGGCGCCTCTATATCAGGCCACATCGCGACGTAGCTCAGATGGAGTCCGTCTGCGGCATTCGGCCCGTGCATGATTAGGATTGTCATGTCTGAATAGAGAGCCGTCGTCGCATGTCGGGCACACCCTCGCGATCCGTAGATCGATCTGCTATGTCATGCTCTACTTTCCAGGTCCTGCCGAAGGTCATACGTATATGCCCGAGCTGTTTTATTCATGCCTTTATAGCAAGGTGGTACGGGCTGGTGTTCGACTTGTGTTGTTGCTTTGTCCCGACCACGTGGTGGGCGGTCAGCCGCATTGTTCGCTAATGGTACGGGCTCCAACGCCTCGTCATCGAATTGAGGTAGTAATTTGCGCTTCAGGTAACTTTTGGGTGGTCGCTCGAGGCCGTATTCCTCGGCTGCCAGGACGTTAGTCCATCTATCATTGAGCAGATCTTGATCAGCCTGGAGCTGCTGCTGCTTCTTTTTCAGGCTCCTTGCAGTGGCTATTAGCTGGCGCTTAAAGCGCTCCTGCTCGCGAGGTTCCTCAGGCACGATAAAATCCTCGTTGCCGAGGCTCAACTCATCCTCGAAGAGTGGAAGATAATTACTGTCCTTCGAGTCTTCGTGTACAGCTTGTTCATCAGGGCTGACTCGCCCATCTTCCCGTTCATCCTGTTCGGAAGTTGGCTCAATGGGGTTTTTCGTTGTCCCCGGCATCGTCTGGAGTATTATTTTCTCCTATGCCGGTATTGTTGTCTTTTTCACGGCGTGACTTAGAACGGCGCCGCTGTCGTCGGTGCTTTGGCTGTGTCTCAGGAGGTTTAGCTTCCACTGGGTCTTCTTTGTCATCGCCGTTAACTTCTTTGGGTGTGTCCACCATGTATACGTCGTAGGAGGAGGTGGCCGTCCAGCGCCTGGTAAATGGCGGGTTTCGGGCCTGCTCCTCTTCGGCATCGTCGTCCATACCGTCGATGTCTCCGTAGTCGAGCATGTCGGTTAGATCTTCGATAGTGGCTATTATGTGGGAGGTGGGTGGGAAGCGAAATTCCCGTCATCAGCCCCCAGTTCAAACCGGATATAATTCGGCTGCAAGTCCCCTGCTGAAGAGAGGGTTTTTAATGAGTTTAGCACATCGCCCAAAGGTGAGTACCGGAAGATGTCCGTGAAACTGAATTCAACGATCTACGCCTGGTAAGGTCTGACGGACGCGGATGCATATAGTTCGGAACCAGTGACCGGAGATGAATACGGGGGTCCGATGACGCAGAACCCGCTCGAAGTTGGATCTGTCTGCGGCTCCAACGCTAATGATTCTGCAGTTTCTGTGGCGGGGTTAAGCTTTCCGTCTTTGGATGGCACAAGCTGCTCCTGATCTAGGGCCAGAGCGTTTACAGGCGCAATCTCCTGGGTATGATCCGATGACAGATTTAGGTCATGTTCATCGTGGTGGCATGGAGCGGCTGCCATGGGCTCAAATCCGTCGAAGATCAAGTCTCTGCGGATATCAGCGACGTAGTTCAAGCTTCCAAACCTGACCTGACGGCCTGGGGCGTAGCTGTCGATCTACTCTAGATGGACAAGCGAGTTGGCCCGCAGTGCGAAGCCGCCGAATACAAAGATCTAGCCAGGGAGAAAGACACCCCCGAGCATCGTTGTTGTAGATGATGGATGGAGCCATCGAACCTTCTGAAGACAGCACAGTGGAACTCTCAATGAAAGCACCAATGTCGGTGTCAAAACCGGCGGATCTCGGGTAGGGGGTCCCGAACTACGCGTCTAGGGTCGATGGTAACATGAAACAGGGGACACGATGTTTACCTAGGTTCGGGCCCTCTTTATGGAGGTAATACCCTACTTCCTACTTGATTGATCTTGATGAATATGAGTATTACAAGAGTTGATCTACCACGAGATCGTAATGGCTAAAACCCTAGAAGTATAGCCTATATGATTATGATTGTGTTCTCTACGGACTAACCCCTCTGGTTTATATAGACACCGGAGGGGACTAGGATTATGCAAAGTCGGTTACAGAGAAAGGAATCTTTATATCCGAATGCCAAGCTTTCCATCCATGCCAAGGAGAGTACCATCCGAACACGGGTGAGAGTCTTCGGTCTTGTATCTTCATAGCGCATCAGTCCGGCCCATATCCAGCAGGCCGGATGCCCGAGGACCCCTTAGTCCAGGACTCCCTCAGTGACCAAGCCCTTCTCAATCGTCAAAGTTGCTTGAATTAGATATGCAAGCTGATCTTGTTTTGACTTTAGAAAAACTTGAGATGCCTCCTCGACACTTGGCATTTTTGCAGCCTTCTCAGCCTTTGCTTTTGCTCTATTCTCTTGTGCTTGCACTGATGTGGGATCATCCTCATTCATCACAACTGTGTTATCCTCAAATTCTGGTATCAAGGGTAAGTGCTCCTTGTCCAACAAGTAAGTGCATGTGCCCATCTTGGAGTTGATGAGCACCTGCATGTGTGGAGCATACCCATAAGATCTCTTTTGATCAGGAATTATCCTTTTGATTGTTTCAACAATCAGACTCATGACCTTGAATTTCTAAGGCACATCAAATATCTGTAGCAAGTTGATTGAATGGCCTCTGATCATCTTGTGATCTCCAGATTTGGGCAACAATGTATGCCTCAAGATTGTGTTGATTGTTGCTAGACTAGACAAGAAGTAATGTACAGATCCAAGCTTGTGTGTTTCCAAAGCTTTGTTTGTGATCTCTTTGTACATGTTGGCCATAGACTTGTGGTCTTTCTTCTTCTTGGCATACACATCCAAATCATCCTCATGCTCTTCAGGGGCATTTATTAGCTTGGCCCACTCATCAACAATTGACTGGTACCTTGTACCCTCAGACATCCACACAATCCTACCATCTAGATAAAAATGAGCAGTGGAGTAGAATTGCATGATGAGTTCATCACTCCATTTTGTCAGATCTTGACCCACAAATTTGTCAACACCACATGATTTGAAGCTCTCATGTACACCGGGAAAATAGTCTTCATTTTCATCAATGAATTCCCAATCAACCCATTTCATATCACAGACTATAGGGTTCTTGTCAAGCAAAATAGTCTCATAGAAATCTTGTTGTTCTTTGGTGTGGAACCTATAGTCCACTGCAGTCCTCCTTCTCACATCATAGGGATTAGACTGTCTCCAAAGTCTCAGACCTGCATCCTTCCTGATGTTCATATCCTTTGCCACTGGATGGGTGTCATTGTGATTTGGAATCTTTGGCTTAAGTTTTTTGAGCACTTGGGCTTCAACATCTTCTTCTTCCATCTCAGGCACTGGGGCCTTCTTCTTCTCTTCAGTTGGAATGTTCCTGGTGCTTCTCTTGGGCTTAGAAGTCTTTTGAGCTTGAGCAGCAGCTTTGGGGGCAGTTTTGGGCTTTGAAGTGGCAGCCCCTGACTTAATGGCATTCCCCATAAGCTTCTGGGACTTGGGTGCTGGTGCAGCATCCTCTTCCTATTCATCTTCTTCAGCTGGATCTCTTATTATAGAGGATCTAGCAATGACTCTGGAAGTGGTCTTCTTGACCCTCTCTTTCCTTTTCTTACTCTCTCTAGTAGCCTCTTCAGTTGGCTTAGAGGTTTCAGCAATTGAGACCCTAGACTTTGACATAGGAATCCTCTTGGCAGGTGAGGGAATCATGGATTAGGGGGTCCTCGGGCATCCGGACTATCGTATGTAGGCCGGACTAATGGACAGTGAAGATGCAAGACCGAAGACTCCCACCCATGTTCGGATGGGACTTTCCTTG
>NC_053026.1:222028717-222046650 GCF_003073215.2 Triticum urartu
ATTGACAGAATCCTTCAGTCGCTTCCACCGAGCTACAAGAGCTTTGTGATGAACTTCAATATGCAGGGGATGAAAAAGACCATTCCTGAAGTATTTGCAATGCCGAAATCAGCAGAGGTAGAAGTCAAAAAGGAACATCAAGTGTTGATGGCGAATAAAACCACTATGTTCAAGAAAGGCAAGGGTAAGAAGAACTTCAAGAAGTACGGCAAGGGAGTTGCCGCGCCCGGTAAGCAAGCTGCCGGGAAGAAGCCAAAGAATGGACCCAAGCCCGAGACTGAGTGTTTTTATTGCAAGGGAAATGGTCACTGGAAGCGGAACTGCCCCAAATACTTAGCGGACAAGAAGGCCGGCATCACGAAAGGTATATGTGATATACATGTAATTGATGTGTACCTTACCAGTACTCGTAGTAGCTCCTGGGTATTTGATACCGGTGCGGTTGCTCACATTTGTAACTCAAAGCAGGAGCTGCGGAATAAACGGAGACTGGCGAAGGACGAGGTGACGATGCGCGTCGGGAATGGTTCCAAGGTCGATGTGATCGCCGTCGGCACGCTACCTCTACATTTACCTACGGGATTAGTTTTAAACCTCAATAATTATTATTTAGTGCCAGCTTTGAGCATGAACATTGTATCAGGATCTCGTTTAATACGAGATGGCTACTCATTTAAATCCGAGAATAATGGTTGTTCTATTTATATGAGAGATATGTTTTATGGTCATGCTCCGATGGTGAATGGTTTATTCCTAATGAATCTCGAGTGTAATGCTACACATATTCATAGTGTGAATACCAAAAGATGTAAGGTTGATAATGATAGTCCCACATACTTGTGGCACTGCCGCCTTGGTCACATAGGTGTCAAACGCATGAAGAAGCTCCATGCAGATGGACTTTTAGAGTCTCTTGATTACGAATCATTTGACATGTGCAAACCATGCCTCATGGGTAAAATGACCAAGACTCCATTCTCAGGAACAATGGAGCGAGCAACCAACTTATTGGAAATCATACATACTGATGTGTGCGGTCCAATGAGTGTTGAGGCTCGCGGTGGCTATCGTTATGTTCTCACCCTCACTGATGACTTGAGTAGATATGGGTATGTCTACTTAATGAAACACAAGTCTGAGACCTTTGAAAAGTTCAAGGAATTTCAGAGTGAGGTTGAAAATCAACGTGACAGGAAAATCAAGTTCCTGCGATCAGATCGTGGAGGAGAATACTTGAGTCACGAGTTTGGCACACACTTAAGAAAATGTGGAATAGTTTCACAACTCACGCCGCCTGGAACACCTCAGCGTAACGGTGTGTCCGAACGTCGTAATCGCACTCTATTAGATATGGTGCGATCTATGATGTCTCTTACCGATTTACCGCTATCATTTTGGGGCTATGCTTTAGAGACTGCCGCATTCACTTTAAATAGGGCTCCGTCGAAATCCGTTGAGACGACACCGTATGAATTATGGTTTGGGAAGAAACCTAAGCTGTCGTTTCTAAAAGTTTGGGGATGCGATGCTTATGTCAAGAAACTTCAACCTGAAAAGCTCGAACCCAATCGAAAAATGCGTCTTCATAGGATACCCTAAAGAAACTATTGGGTATACCTTCTACCTCAGATCCGAAGGCAAGATCTTTGTTGCCAAGAATGGGTCCTTTCTAGAGAAAGAGTTTCTCTCGAAAGAAATAAGTGGGAGGAAAGTAGAACTTGATGAAGTATTACCTCTTGAACCGGTAAGTGGCGCAGCTCAAGAAAATGTTCCTGAGGTGCCTGCACCGACTAGAGAGGAAGTTGATGATGATGATCATGAAACTTCAGATCAAGTTGCTACTGAACTTCGTAGGTCCACAAGGACACGTTCCGCACCAGAGTGGTACGGCAACCCTGTCTTGGAAATCATGTTGTTAGACAACGGTGAACCTTCGAACTATGAAGAAGCGATGGCGGGCCACGGATTCCGACAAATGGCTAAGCCATGAAATCCGAGATAGGATCCATGTATGAAAACGAAGTATGGACTTTGACTGACTTGCCCGATGATCGGCGAGCCATAGAAAATAAATGGATCTTTAAGAAGAAGACAGACGCGGATGGTAATGTGACCATCTATAAAGCTCGGCTTGTCGCTAAGGGTTATCGACAAGTTCAAGGGGTTGACTACGATGAGACTTTCTCACCCGTAGCGAAGCTGAAGTCCGTCCGAATCATGTTAGCAATTGCCGCATTCTATGATTATGAGATATGGCAAATGGACGTCAAAACGGCATTCCTTAATGGTTTCCTTAAGGAAGAATTGTATATGATGCAGCCGGAAGGTTTTGTCGATCCTAAGAATGCTGAACAAGGTGTGCAAGCTCCAACGCTCGATTTATGGGCTGGTGCAAGCATCTCGGAGTTGGAACATTCGCTTTGATGAGATGATCAAAGCGTTTGGGTTTATGCAGACTTATGGAGAAGCTGCGTTTACAAGAAAGTGAGTGGGAGCTCTGTAGCATTTCTCATATTATATGTAGATGACATACTGATGGGAAATGATATAGAATTCTTGGAAAGCATAAAGGCCTACTTGAACAAAGTTTTCAATGAAGGACCTTGGAGAAGCTGCTTATATATTAGGCATCAAGATCTATAGAGATAGATCGAGACGCCTCATTGGTCTTTCACAGAGTACGTACCTTGACAAGATATTGAAGAAGTTCAAAATGGATCAGTCAAAGAAGGGGTTCTTGCCTGTATTGCAAGGTACGAGATTGAGCACGGCTCAATGCCCGACCACGGCAGAAGATAGAGAAAATATGAGTGTCGTCCCCTATGCCTCGGCCATAGGGTCTATCATGTATGCTATGCTGTGTACCAGACCTGATGTAAACCTTGCCGTAAGTTTGGTAGGAAGGTACCAAAGTAATCCCGGCATGGAACACTGGACAGCGGTCAAGAATATCCTGAAGTACCTGAGAGGACTAAGGATATGTTTCTCGTTTATGGAGGTGACGAAGAGCTCGTCGTAAAGGGTTATGTCGATGCTAGCTTCGACACAGATCTGGATGACTCTAAGTCACAAACCGGATACGTGTATATTTTGAATGGTGGGGCAGTAAGCTGGTGCAGTTGCAAGCAAAGCGTTGTGGCGGGATCTACATGTGAAGCGGAGTACATGGCAGCCTCGGAGGCAGCACAAGAAGCAGTCTGGGTGAAGGAGTTCATTACCGACCTAGGAGTCATACCCAATGCGTCGGGCCCGATGACTCTCTTCTGTGACAACACTGGAGCTATTGCCCTTGCCAAGGAGCCCAGTTTCATAGGAAGACCAAGGCATATCAAGCGTCGCTTCAACTCCATTCGTGAAAGTGTTCAAAATGGAGACATAGATATTTGTAAAGTACATACGGACCTGAATGTAGAGATCCGTTGACTAAACCTCTCCCTAGAGCAAAACATGATCAACACCAGAACTCTATGGGTGTTCGATTCATCACAATGTAACTAGATTATTGACTCTAGTGCAAGTGGGAGACTGTTGGAAATATGCCCTAGAGGCAATAATAAAATGGTTATTATTATATTTCTTTGTTCATGATAATTGTCTATTGTTCATGCTATAATTGTGTTATCCGGAAATCGTAATACATGTGTGAATACATAGACCACAACACGTCCCTAGTGAGCCTCTAGTTGACTAGCTCGTTGATCAAAGGATAGTCATGGTTTCCTGACTATGGACATTAGATGTCATTGATAACGGGATCACATCATTAGGAGAATGATGTGATGGACAAGACCCAATCCTAAGCTTAGCTCAAAGATCGTGTAGTTCGTTTGCTGTAGCTTTTCTGAATGTCAAGTATCATTTCTGTTGGGGATATTACTACTGGGCATAAACCGGCCTACCTGGGCCGGATTAACTCCATCAGTAGTTCAAGGGTGTCAAAGCCCAAAGAGGAAGATAAAGGCCCAGGGCCCGTAGTCGGTTTACAACCTGTAGCCGTACATCAGCTTTGTGCATATACTTGTAATATAAGTTAGGAACAAGGAGAGACCAACCCGGATACGAGTATGAACCGGTGTTGGGACTCTCTGAACCGGCAGGCGTCACCCATGTATATAAGGGGACGACCCGGCGGCGGTTCAAGGACAACAGACAACAACTCGAGACATAGGCGAAGCTTATTTGCTCCCTAGTCATCGAAACACCCATCAATTCCATCACAACTAGAGGTAGGCTTTTACCTTCATTGAAGGGGCCGAACTAGTATAAACTCTCTTGCGTCCTTGTGTCCGCTTTAACCCCTTCAAGCTAACCCGTAGCGATGGCTCCACGACTAAGTCCTTTCTCTAGGACAACTGCCGTGACAAAACCATGACAGTTGGCGCCCACCGTGGGGCTATCGCACGATGGTTTCCGGTTCTTAGAGGGCCGCTTTGAAGGACTCGAGGGCTACGCTGTAGGCCGGATGACTAAGAGTCATCGCGGCAAACTCTACATCGACGACGCAGGCTGGGGCCCTGAGGCCGGCTCAATTGAGTACGGGTACCGGGTCCCCTTTGGTAGCATTCATGTTTCAATTGGCAAGATCGGTGAACCGGGCCCTGAGCCGGACATCTGCACCGACCTCGTCGAGATGGCTCAGCGTACGCGATCAGCCCGGATTAAACCGGCCATGAAGTATGCCTTCGTGGGAATGATCCATGGAGGGAGTTATGAGGATGGATCGGAGCTTTGCGGGGCGACTGCCGTTCGTTCCGGTGAGGAATCTTTGACCGGAGAAACCGAATCTCTTTATCAGCTACAAGATGGCCAGATTGAGAGCTGTTCCGATGGCGACAGTATTCCGGACCCCTCTGATCTGCATAACCGGGTTGGGATATTCATGACCGGAACACAAGCAGCGCTTCACTCTTCGACAGCCGCGGCAACGATCTCCGGTTCAGTAGCGGCAACGGTTGCCGGGGCGGGAGGCCCCGCCGGCTCAGGTTCTATCAGAACTATTTGATGCGTTGGCGGTGCTTATGGCAGAAGTTAATCCGCCAGATCAGGACGCTCACAACACGGAGATTGCAAAGGTAAAGGAACAAATCACCCAGGCCAAAACGGATCTGGCGGCTGAGGACACCAGGATGGCCGCAGAGCGGGCCGCTTTAGACGCACAGGCCTACAGGCTTATGTTGGATCAGAGCGCGTCGCATGAAGTCATGAGGAGGAAGCACCGGTCCCGCTTACCTCCGGTTTTCGAGGCCAGAGACCTTTTCAACACTCCAGGACCAAGAGCCAGTAATCCGCTGGAGGGGAACCGGGCAGAAGCCCCTGGGACCGGTGCACCGGTTCAGCCCGTCAGATGGACCCGCCTCGTCAAAACACCGTTATACCTCGGGATGCTTTAACACCTCCGGGTCACTACTCCAACCCAATGGACAATCTTGTTGCCGCTGCTGCACGACTGGAGGCCATTCCAGTTGAAGGTGACTCGCCGCAGGCAGTAGAGACGCGACGGGTCAAGGAACTTCTGAGGACAGCTTTGGCCCAACAGGAAGCGTACTCGTACAGCCGCGACCGGATCCACTCGACCCCCCGTCCAAGCCGGAGCTATAGCAGACATATGGATGAACCAGCAGTGTCGAGTAATGAACGACGTGGAGCACCCCGTGGTAACAACCCGACGGGTGGTGCTGATGACGCTCAGGAAGTGGTGAACCGGGCCCGAGCGCGTAGGGAGGCCGAGTTAGCCGCACAGCATCAGGCTCGGCAGCTCACGCCGGTTCGTCCAACCATTTCGATCGAACCTGGTGTTACTTCTAGTTCTTTGGGGGTGCCTTGCCTCGTCCCCGCTTTACGCAACGTGCGTTTGCCCAAGGATTTCAAAGGCCCACGCAAGGTACCAAATTATACGGCGGATCAACCACCAGAGACATGGGTAGAGAGCTATGAGATGGCCATGGAGATGCTTGATGTGGATGACACGGCGTGTGCGAAATACTTCACCATGATGCTTGAAGGAACGGCCCGTACTTGGTTAAAAAGCTTGCCCGCTAATTCTATCAGTTCATGGGCCCAATTACGAGCCCGGTTTATCAACAATTTCAAGGATACCTGTAAACAGCCTATGTCGATAGTGGACTTAGCTGCATGCGTCCAGGAGGAAGGAGAATCAACGACTCATTGGGTGCGCCGGGTTTCACAAGTGTTGCACTCCTCAGACCGCATCAACGCTGACACCGCAGTATTAACCCTAGAAGGCAACTGCCGGTTTGGGCCCCTGAAGTTGAAATTGGGACGGATGAAGCGTCATTGCACCGACATGGGGACCCTCATGGCCGCTTTGGTAAAATATGCTGATTCTGATAGTACCAAGGATCCCGAATCTGATGATGACAAGACAGGGAAGGGGAAGAAGAACAGCAGCTCCAAAGGTCAGCAGCATCACTGGGTAGGCAATGGCGGAGGAGGCAAGCGTAAAGCGGATGGCAACATGGATTTTGTGGCTAATACCAACGCACAGGACAATGGCCAGCGGCGCAAGGGCAGGCCGAAAAATCGTAGTGGAGCGCCCAACCCAACCCAAACCGCCTGAACTATTTGCTAAACCAGCCCTGTCCAAAACATGGGACGAAGGAGGAGCCAGCAAACCACCTTTGGAAGGATTGTTTTATTATGCAGGAGTTCAAGAATTCTAATAATTTCCGGTATGATCACGGATCTGGCGGCGGCTCAGGATCCGGGCCGGGTTACGGTGGAGGAAGTTCCGGTTCAGGACTTAATGGTAATCCGGGCGGGCATAATGGTCAAAATAGTCAGAACAACTAGGGTGGTTACAACCAACAGCAGCAACAGTCAGGTTACCAAAGCAACCCAAAGCAGTTGAGTAGTGGGCAGTACCATGTCTTTATCACTAGCTTGGACAAGCGAGACCGGAAGGTTCAGAGGCGGGCAGTCAACTCTGTTGAACCGGCCACACCCCGTTATCTACGTTGGTCTGAACAGCCAATCATATGGAGCAGAGAGGATCACCCACTCCAGGTCGATAATCCGGGTCAGTTGGCTCTGGTGGTAGCGCCTCAGGTGGGAGGTTACAAGTTCACCAAGGTGCTCATGGATGGAGGGAGCAGCATTAACATCCTATACTATGACCTTCCGTCGTATGGGACTAATAGATAAGAATCTCAAACCGTCAAATACAGTATTCCACGGTGTAGTGCCTGGCAGATCAGCATATCCCGTTGGTAAGATAGCTCTTGAAGTGGCCTTTGGGGATGATCATGATTCCAGGTCGGAGACATTAACGTTTGAAGTGGTGAAAATCCAAAGTCCATATCATGCCCTGTTTGGGCGTCCGGCATACGCCAAGTTTATGGCTCGGCCCTGTTATGTGTATTTGCAGCTCAAGATGCCGGGTCACAAGGGGACAATAACGGTTCACGGAAGCCGCAAAATCGCTTTGGAATGCGAGGAAGGAGATGCGGCTTATGCAGAGTCGGTTTGTGCCACCGAGGAGTTGAAGTACTATAAAGACAATGTTGATCCGGCGGACATGACTCCGTTGAAGAAGCCAACTACGGAGCATGATCCGGCCCTGAAGTTCAAATCGGCAGCAGAAACTAAGCTTGTTGACTTCGTACCTGGCGATTCGTCCAAGCAGTTCAGCATCAGTGCCAACTTGGATCCGAAATAGGAAAGCGCGCTCATCGAGTTCATCCGTGAGAATCGGGACATTTTTGCATGGAAGCCCTCTGACATGCCAGGTGTACCGAGGCAACTCGCTGAGCACACACTTAATGTGGATCCTAAATATAAACCGGTGAAACAGTTCCTCCGCCGGTTTAACGAAGAAAGACGCAAGGCGAATTGGAGAAGAGGTAGCCAGGCTCTTAGCAGCTGGCTTTATTGTTGAAGTTTTTCACCCTGAGTGGCTTGCCAATCCGGTGCTGGTCCTTAAGAAAAACGGCACCTGGCGCATGTGTGTGGATTACACAGATCTTAATAAGGCTTGTCCAGCAGATCCTTTTGCCCTCCCCCGTATTGATCAAATTCATTGATGCTACGGCGGGTTGTGAGCGTTTAAGTTTTTTGGATGCATATTCTGGCTATCATCAGATCAAAATGGCAGTTAAGGACCAGGAGAAGACGGCATTCATAACTCCCTTTGGAGCCTTCTGCTATGTGTCTATGCCCTTTGGGCTCAAAAGTGCCCAGGCAACTTATCAACGGTGTGTACAAAATTGTCTTCACAAGCAGATTGGCCGTAATGTACATGCTTACGTGGATGATATCGTGGTTAAATCCAGGGAGAAGGAGACTCTGGTTGACGATTTGAAGGAAACCTTTGATAACCTAAGGACGTACAAGATGATGCTTAATCCGGACAAGTGTGTCTTTGGTGTACCGGCGGGCAAGTTATTGGGTTTTCTGGTGTCCAACAGGGGAATTGAGGCTAATCCGGAGAAGATCACAGCCATCACCTCCCTGGCTAAACCAAGTGTATCAATGATGTTCAACGCCTGGCAGGCCGGATTGCCGCGTTAAGCCGGTTTATCAGCCGCCTTGGTGAGAAGGCGATCCCTTTGTATCAGATGTTGAAGAAGACGGATCAGTTCGTCTGGAGTTCTGCTGCTGATGAAGCATTTGAGGACTTAAAGCGGCAATTGGCCAATCCGCCTGTGCTCGCCGCTCCCATTGACAAGGAGCCGTTACTGCTATATGTTGCTGCTAATGCTCGTGCGGTCAGCGTGGCTATTGTGGTGGAGCGAAAGGAGGCAGGTAAGGAGCATCCGGTTCAACGTCCGGTCTATTATATCAGCGAGGTACTCATTGAGTCCAAGCAAAGGTATCCGCATTGGCAGAAGCTGGTGTACGGAGTTTTTATGGCAAGCCGGAAGCTTAAGCAATACTTCCAAGGGCACCCAATTACGGTGGTCAGTTCTGCTCCTTTGGGAGATATCATCCAGAACCGGGAAGCAACTGGCCGGATTGCAAAGTGGGCTATAGAGCTGGGGACCATACGCTTTGAAGTATGTGCCTCGGACAGCGGTTAAGTCTCAAGCACTTGTTGATTTCATCAATGATTGGACGGAAATGCAAGCACCTGAAGAAAAGCCGGATCATACGTATTGGACCATCCATTTTGACGGATCCAGGCAGTTGGAAGGCTCGGGGGCTGGAGTCGTATTAACTTCCCCACGAGGTGATAAGTTTTGTTATGTTCTCCGTTTAATGTTCCCTTGTACTAACAATGCAGCTGAGTATGAAGCCTTGCTCCATGGTCTCCGGATGGCTAAGGAGATGAATCTAAGTCGAGTTAAGTGCTTCGGTGACTCGGACCTTGTGGCTCAGCAAGTGTCTGGCACTTGGGACTCCAAGGACCCACTCATGGCAGCATATCGTCGTGAGGTGGATATTGTTGCAGGTTATTTCAGAGGCTATCAGGTGGACCACGTGGACCGGCGGAAAAATGAAGCGGCGACGCTTTAAGCCGGCTGGGCTCTCAGCGCAAACCGGTCCCGCCCAATGTTTTTCTGGATGTGCTGCACAACCCGTCGGTGAAGATCCCTGGTGAAGAGGATTTGGCTATTCCTGATCCGGAGGCTCAATTGGTGGCAGTTCTTCATGTTATTCCGGATTGGACGCTTCCTTACCTGGCGTACAAGAACCGGGGCGAGTTGCCAGAAGATGAGATTCTGGCCCGGCAGATAATCCGGCGATCCAAGTCCATGGCTGTCATCAACGGTGAGTTGCATCATTGCAGTGTATCAGGAGCTTTTCAACGTTGCGTGTCTCCTGAAGAAGGCCGTGAAATTTTGCGTGAGATCCACGAAGGAGATTGTGGTCACCACGCCGGTTCAAAGTCTCTGGTGGCTAAAGCGTTTCGCCATGGTTTCTATTGGTTAACTGCTCATGCTGATGCGAAGGATCTGGTCAGACGATGTGATGGTTGCCAAAGGTTTTCAAGACGTGCTCATGTACCGGCTCAAGAATTGAGGATGATTCCAATTACTTGGCCGTTTGCGACTTGGGGGCTGGATATGGTTGGGCCTTTCAAAAGGTCCAAAGATAAGAAGACCCACCTCCTGGTCGGTGGTGGACAAGTTTACAAAGTGGGTGGAGGCAGAACCTGTTAGCAAGTGTGATGCGGCCACGGCGGTTCAGTTCATCAAAAAGGTGATTTTCCGGTTTGGCTTTCCGCACAGTATTATCACAGATAATGGTACCAATTATCCAAAGGTGCTATGAAGGAGTTCTGCGAACGGGAGCACATCCGGCTCGACGTTTCATCAGTGGCACATCCACAGTCCAATGGTCAAGCAGAAAGAGCTAATCAAGAGATCTTGAGAGGCATCAAGCCCCGGCTCATGGTTCCTTTGCAGAGAACGCCGGGTTGTTGGGTAGAAGAATTACCATCTGTGTTATGGAGCATCAATACAACACCCAACAGATCAACAGGATACACACCGTTCTTCATGGTTTATGGAGCGGAGGCGGTTCTCCCCAGTGATATCCGTCATGAACTCACCTCGTGTCACGGCTTATGTTGAAGCGGACAACGAGACAGCACGGCAAGATGCTTTGGACCGGTTGGATGAAGAGCGTGACATCGCAGCCGCCCGGTCGGCGATTTACCAGCAGGATCTTCGTCGTTATCACAGTCGCCGAGTCAGAACCAGAGCCTTCCAGGAAGGAGATTTGGTGCTTCGGCTCATCCAAGATCAGACTGATATGCATAAGCTATCCCCACCTTGGGAGGGGCCTTTCGTGGTCAGCAAGAATCTGCACAACGGGTCGTACTATCTGATCGATATTCGAGAGCATAAGGACTCACGTACATCAGAGGAGGAGACTAACAGGCCGTGGAATATAGCTCATCTTCGGCCTTACTATACCTGAGCCATTGGCTATACTTATGTACATATTACGACAATGTATATATTATGATTAAATATAATAAACCGGAACCTCAGCTAAAGCGGGGTATCTGTTCTTTACATCATGTGAGGTTACACGGAGTTGCTCTAAAGCGGCCTCCGGTTTACCCCTTGAGTTCGCTTTGCTAAAAGCATCGTGTTATATCACTTGGAGGATTGGTCGTGTCCGAACCAATACCATGCCTCTTGATAGGCGAAAGCCACCAGATCACTTGGGGACTTGGTCATGTCTGAACCAGTCATGCCTCTTGATCGGCCTAAGGCCACAGAATCACTTGGGGGCTTGGTCGAACCCGAACCATGACCACGCCATTTGGTCGGCATAAATGCCACAAGAATCACTTGGGGACCTGGCTAACTAGAACCATAGTTACACCTAACGGGAGCTTGGTCGTGTTTGGCCATGGTTACGCCATTTGATCAGCTTAAATAAATCTTTTTTGGCAAACGTTTTTGTCGTTGCTTTTGCTTCATACTTTTCTTTGAAGGGGGGTTTTTGCTTTTTATTGTGTTCTTTAAACCGACAAAGTTTTTTAACCAATCAATTGACGGAACACAGTTCACGTCAATCCGGAGACTATTTGTCCGGTTTGATCCTTGTTGTTAACATCCTCTTATGGAGTAACACGGTGTTTATCATAACCCGGCACGGTTTACATGGTAAACCAGCGTCATATATATAATACAGGAGCTGTTATCTCCTCCAACAGTATGGGTTTGCAAAACTCCGCTTCAAGATTGGCCAAGCCAACTTCACGCTCAATGACGGCAGGTATTATGTATCTCAATTTGGTCATACTTAAAATTTTGTTTTGATTTCATATATGCAGACATCATATTCCGCCTGACGGTACAACCGCGGTGGCACTTGACGAATTTTTCATTTCAGAAAGTGTTTTGGAAAGTTCATTGCCACAGGAAGAACAAATTATGCACGAAGGCATATCAACATCAAAGGTATCAGCTAGCCTATTACAAGGCAACATGGTGCCCATAATAATATAATTGTTTTTCGCGAAGAAGAGGCAGTTTTAAACCGGCGTCCGGTTCAAGCTTGGTCACCAGCCTGGCCTGATGGTTGTGGGTCGTCCTGCGCCGCTTCAGCCTCCGTATCCCTACCCAGTGGCTGGAAATCCACAGTTGTCCAGTCGATTCCCATTAATGCTTGAAAAACAGCTTCATCGTGGATCAGCAAGGACGGGTCAATATCGGGAGCGTAAGTATGCTTACGGATTGGAGGAATCAGATTTTCCGATTCATGGATTGGCGCAGCTATTCGCTTGTTCTGACTGTCATATTGCGCTTGATAACGAGACAAGTCTGCTTCCTCAGCCAACTGACAAGCTAGTGGATGCACCTCCCGGTTTATCGCTCGCAGATCCGCTTCACCGAATTCTGATCCGTCTTCCTTCAAGCTGGGATAGCCCTGAGCCGCTTCAACAGGATCAAAGTCCGGCACCCAGGCTTTTGCCCGGATTAAAGCATTGATTACGCCGGTTCGAGCAGCAGATTTCTTTAGCTCTTCAATCCGGGCAGGAAGCACCGACAGTTTCATCAGAGTATCTTGAATCAAAGTAGGCGCCGGTTTGTTATGAGAGGCAGTACAGATGATCCGCTGGGCACCAGTATACAATTGTTCAACCAATGTATAGCGGCTTTTAGCTTCTTCCGCACATCTGACCCCAAGTGACCAATGCGTGTCCCTGAAATACCATAAAGGGTTAATAAACCGGCGACTCTGTAAAGAAGGCAAGAACCAATTCAGAAGGCAAGATGGCTTACCAAAGATAGCAGTGGTCATGGCATGAACGTGCCGCTTTATGCTGGTCAGTTCATCGTCACTGGTTTTAAGTGCAGCCTCGGCATCCTCTGCTCGTTTGGTCAAAGCGGATTTTTCAGTGGCCCAATCCGCCCGTTTCTTCTTGAAGTTCTCCTTAAGTTGTTCCATGGCGCTTAAGGCACTGGCCAATTCCTCTTTTGCTTTGGAGGTTTCAGCTTGTTGGGTTTTCAAGTTTTCTTGAAGATCGACGACTTGGTTTTCTTTCACCTTCAGCTCCGCCTGCAGGCAGACATATATATGTTTCGACAAATCGGTAGAAGGATTCAAGTGCCAACCACATAACAAGTTATGTGCTTAACACTTGGGGGCTAATGCATATTCGATCTTCATCTTTCAATGGTTTACAAAGTCCCAAGCTCAATACAAGTATTCAACTTGGCACTTGGGGGCTAATGCATATTCGATCTTCATCTTTCAATGGTTTACAAAGTCCCAAGCTCAATACAAGTATTCAACTTGGCACTTGGGGGCTAATGGCTATTTGATCATATGTATTCTGATGCGGCAGTTTCAATTACTTAAAGTACCGGTTTAACTACGCTAAGTTGAACCGGCCCTTGGGGACTACATCAGCAAATTTCAAAGCATCAAGATTCATATTATTAAGTCCCGGTTTGAAAGAATATTTCAAATCGGCCCTTAGGGGCTAGGAGAGTCAGCAAGAATGAAAGCATACAAGCAGGAAGGAGCATATGGAAGTTACCTCATATTTATCCTTCATATGTTAACCAGACTGGCTTCATAGTCACGGCTTTTTGTTTTGTTTTCTTCCGTGTTTTTTATTGAATTTTGGATGTTGTTTGTTGGTGGACTAGTGGCTTTCTATTGGATTCAGTTATATTGTCCTGTGGTGGTGCTTAGGATGGATTCTAGGCGTGATTGATGGATTTGAGGTGGCAGCTGTGATGGGAAGTGCGTGTTGCTAGCGGCAGTGGGTGGAGGTGGGAGTTTTTGTATCGTTCTTGTATGGGCGCTTTAGCTTGTGTTGAGGGGGAGTGTAATCGCAGACCGACCTCATTAGTCGACAGTGCTGGGATACGGTTGTGGATTGTGGTGTTCAGCCAGTATTTAGAGAGACGGGAGATGATATCTCGCGTTCAGAGCAGCGGTAAGCCGTCTGAATTCGAAGGCACTTCCAGCGTTGCCGTTTTGGCCAAACCCATGCCGGTTCTCGCCTTGCTATGATAGGTTGGATAATAGCTGATCAGGTGCTTGCCTCAGTAATTGGCCAGTGCCAGTAATGAACAACTCATGCGAGATCATTCAGATATCGGCTGTGCTGCACTTTGAGGAGCGGTTGTTAGTCTATGCAGTTAGTTTGCGCGAGACTCGTGGAGCTTGTTCCAACACCCGGGAGGGAAACATGTGGCTGAGATGCGGATTGACCATGAGGTATCAGTAGGTGTTGTACTTCCATCTAGTGCCGAGTAGGGAATGAGATCGAGCTCCGAGCGGGTCTGGGTGGATCATTTGGGAATGATCTTTAGGTAAGAGCCGCGTCAGTGGGTGGTGTGCTCTCGGCGGAGAATGACACTTGACTGCGCACTGGTTGCGCTTGTTGAGGGTATTTGCCTTGGCGTTTTATCGAGCAGCGTCGGGCCTCTTGACCGGCCTTGAGGGTTTGGCGCCTGAGAAAAAACAATAATGCAGCATATTATAAGAGTTGCAATACGCACGGCTTGATCAGAACGCTGCACAAAAAAGTTACATCTGTCTGCAGCGCGCTGGGCACGGCCATGTCTGCGTGGGTGTGGGAGACTACAGGGACGCAGCGCAGATTGCTCGAGCAGAGGCTGCGGGGCGGGTGATGATGAGTGTGGGGGGCAAAGTGTTGAGAGACGCGTCGCATAAGAGTGCGGGCAGTCACGCAAGCCGGTATAAAGACGTGACGAAAGGTGGCCCGCGTACCGACAGTACTCGACTAAAGATGGAGAGTCGAGAGGACGCTCGGCGAAAGACAGTGGTCGGGCGCGACCACCGGATCCGTGTCGTTGCGGTTGAGAGAGGTCCGATCAGGGCTAAGCTTACCTTGCCGCCGGTGTGCCGGGTCGGCTGCGGCGCGAGCGCAGTACGCGGTGGTTTCGGAGCCGGTCTCCAGGTAAAGAGCGGGATTAGGTGTTAGCGCATCAGAATGCCTATAGAGGAGGAGGAGGATTTATTAAACTTTTCGGCATGTATGCCTGACGAGGTATCTGTAGGAGAGGGCGAATAGTGTCGTGAATCGGCAAGATGTAGCGAATATACCTCTGCAAACACCTGGAATGGCGGCGCAGACATACATCTGACTAAGATCGTAAGCAACAGCAATGTAGAGAGTGTCTTTCTTCTCGCAAAAGCAAGGCCTATCGGCATAGGGAGACTGAATTAAGGAGGAGGAGCGACGTTCTGAGTCGCATGCAGAGAATGAGAGGGGGTTTGGGGTCTACATTTGTCAGCCGAGTTAGATCGAAGGGCTCTGAAGGTGCTATGATGATTACTCGCAATATGATTGAGGCGCTACAGGTAGGATGTTAATTATAGGCTCTCCATACTCTGATCACGAAAGGACTTACTCTCACAACGCACGAAATATTTTCTTCTGTGATGCAAACCGGAACGAGTGTAGTATATGCGTTCAGGGTGCGCATTCGCGCTATTGCGAGTATATTGGGATGCTAGATCGTTTATAAGACTCAACGGAATCAATGGGAAGTGCGCGAAGGATCGGCACCATGCGCGATTGTTTGCATCGTGTGATGATCGCATCATGGCCAACGCGCATGACGTGCGGCCAGTAGTTAGCTCTGGCCGGTTAACCTGAAACAGTCTCTCGGTTCAGAAACGTCAATTCCGAGGTCTCTAATTCGCTTGTCAGTACTTGTCCTAAAGAGGGCTGCTTTCGTCAACCTCTTAATCCGTCTGACTCCGATTATCAGGCTATTTCCCACTCATCTTCTGGCGAGTCGTCGGCTACTCAGCTCCCACCGCTCAAAACGGTGCTTGGGTAAGCTATATTTATTGTGATGTTTGCAGTATATTGCCTTAGAACATATGCTGCATTTAATTTTGTTTTTTCTCAGGGCCAAACCTAGGCCGAGCAAGAAGGCCCGCCTGGATAAAGCGGCCGAAGAAGATGTCATTCTTGAACCGGGCACAACACCCAATCTTGAAGCGGCTATTCCTAAGGATATTCCCAATGATCCACCACAGCCAGATGATGATCTTACTGCTGAGGAAAGACCTACTGATACCTCAGGTCCTATCCATCAGCCCACAGGTTCCCTCCGGGTTGAAAGCTCCACCGGTCTCGCGAAACCTACTGAAAAGCCAACAGCTCCAGTGCAAACCGGCGATACGAATGATGATGAAGTTGTCATTACTGGCACTGGCCATACTGAGCCAAGCAACCCTGTCGCTTTATCCAAAACATTCTGCCAAGGAGGAATTAGCTGCTTTTGGCAAAGGCAAGTGGAATGCTGATCTGACGGCTTACGCTGCTCTGAACGCCCGAGATATCCATTCCGGCTATCTGAACCGGCTGTATACCAGCCGTGACTATGAAGTCGGTCTGGTTAATATGATGAAGGATAAATATGAGGTAACTTCCATATGCTCCTTCTGCTTGTATGCTTTCATTCTTGCTGACTCTCCTAGCCCCTAAGGGCCGATTTGAAATATTCTTTCAAACCGGGACTTAATAATATGAATCTTGATGCTTTGAAATTTGCTGATGTAGTCCCCAAGGGCCGGTTCAACTTAGCGTAGTTAAACCGGTACTTTAAGTAATTGAAACTGCCGCATCAGAATACATATGATCAAATAGCCATTAGCCCCCAAGTGCCAAGTTGAATACTTGTATTGAGCTTGGGACTTTGTAAACAATTGAAAGATGAAGATCGAATATGCATTAGCCCCCAAGTGCCAAGTTGAATACTTGTATTGAGCTTGGGACTTTGTAAACAATTGAAAGATGAAGATCGAATATGCATTAGCCCCCAAGTGCTAAGCACATAACTTGTTATGTGGTTGGCACTTGAATCCTTCTACCGATTTGTTGAAACATATATCTGTATGCCTGCAGGCGGAGCTGAAGGCGAAAGAAAACCAAGTCATCGATCTTCAAGAAAACTTGAAAACCCAACAAGCTGAAACCTCCAAAGCAAAAGAGGAATTGGCCAGTGCCTTAAGCGCCATGGAACAACTTAAGGAGAACTTCAAGAAGAAACGGGCGGATTGGGCCACTGAAAAGTCCGCTTTGACCAAACGAGCAGAGGATGCTGAGGCTGCACTGAAACTAGTGACGGATGAACTGACCAGCATAAAGCGGCACGTTCATGCCATGACCACTGCTATCTTTGGTAAGCCAGCTTGCCTTCTGAATTGGCTCTGCCTTCTTACAGAGTCGCCGGTTTATTAACCCTTTATGGTATTTCAGGGACACGCATTGGTCACTTGGGGTCAGATGTGCGGAAGAAATTGAAAGCCGCCTATACATTGGTTGAACAATTGTATACTGGTGCCCAGCGGATCATCTGTACCGCCTCTCATAACAAACCGGCGCCTACTTTGATTCAAGATACTCTGATGAAACTGTCAGTGCTTCCTGCCCAGATTGAAGAGCTAAAAGAAATCTGCTGCTCGAACCGGCGCAATCAATGTTTAATCCGGGCCAAAAGCCTGGTGCCGGATTTTGATCCTGTTGAACGGCTCAGGGCTATCCCAGGTTGAAGGAAGAACGGGTCAGAATTCGGTGAAGCGGATCTGCGAGCGATAAACCGGGAGGGGCGTCTACTCTTGTCAGTTGGCTGAGGAAGCAGACTTGTCTCATTATCCAAGCGCAATATGACAGTCAAACAAGCGAATAGCTGCGCCCAATCCATGAATTGGAAAACCCTGATTCCTCCAATCCGTAAGAATACTTACGCTCCCGATATTGACCCGTCCTTGCTGATCCACGATGAAGCTGTTTTTCAAGCATTAATGGGAATCGACTGGACAACTGTGGATTTCCAGCCACTTGGTAGGGATACGGAGGCTGAAGCGGCGCAGGACGACCCACAACCATCAGGCCAGGCTGGTGACCAAGCTTGAACCGGACGCCGGTTTAAAACTGCCTCTTCTTCGCGAAAAACAATTATATTATTATGGGCACCATGTTGCCTTGTAATAGGCTAGCTGATACCTTTGATGTTAAC
>NC_053026.1:222047650-222065532 GCF_003073215.2 Triticum urartu
ACTATGAAGATACAAGATTGAAGACTTCGTCCCGTGTCCGGAAGGGACTTTCCTTGGCGTGGAAGGCAAGCTTGGCGATACGGATATGTAGATCTCCTACCATTGTAACCGACTTTGTGTAACCCTAACCCTCTCCGGTGTCTATATAAACCGGAGGGTTTTAGTCCGTAGGACAACATACAGAACAACAATCATACCATAGGCTAGCTTCTAGGGTTTAGCCTCTCTGATCTCATGGTAGATCTACTCTTGTACTACCCATATCATCAATATTAATCAAGCAGGACGTAGGGTTTTACCTCCATCAAGAGGGCCCGAACCTGGGTAAAACTTCGTGTCCCTTGCCTCCTTACCATCCGGCCTAGACGCACAGTTCGGTACCCCCTACCCGAGATCCACCGGTTTTGACACCGACAATGACTCTGCCACACATGACTCTGCCAATGCACCCAAGTCTACTCCTCAAGCCACTGCTCATCGTGTGATGACTGATCATGAGCTTCTGCTTAGTCTTCACCAGAAGGTGGATCGAAATCATAAATGGGTTAAGCGTCAGTTTGGTTCATTTCTTCACAACATGACTGCTACACACAATGCAGTGAAGAAAAACCATTACTACCTCCATGAAGTCTTCGGTCGCACCTGGGCAATACTGTCACATCTGTATGGTGAAGAAGATCTGAAGAAAATGGGTCTCAAGGAAGATTTTGACTGGTCTGCACCTCCACCGAAGAAATTCAAGAAGGTCAAGGTTCCTTCTCTGGTGGCCAGCTCATATTCTTCATCGCGCGACACTGATGAGATGAAGACTTGGACGACACTGCGGCAGGCCCTACTACGACAAACGACCCCAACAACGCTGGCGCTCCTTCATCAACTTGATATTCTTCAGGGGCGTTAGTCCTCATATTCGATCCTTTTGGTCATTTGATGACAAAGGGGGAGAATTTTGAGTTAGTCTTCAAGCGGGTCTTTCTATATGGGCCTTTTTTTAAGTTACAACTCTCGTTCTTCTGAGACTTTATTGGATCGAGTTGTAAACTTAAACCCGATGGTGCTCTGATACTTTTGATATGTTTTTCTGCATGCTTATTCCTCATATATGCTAATGCACGCATGCTGAATTACATCAGTCACCATATTTCATCATGCATTTCAAATTCTTCACTGTGATATGTCAAATGCGTGTATGAATTACAAGATATAGGGGGAGATCTCCATGATTCTACTCTTCAAGTGTGCAATGCTTCAAAAGCAAATACTCACCATGCACATATTCAGGGGGAGTTCTTCTATATCTTGCAATCAAATTCCTCAATATCAGTATTTACACTTTATATGTTATCCCCGTTGAAAACTTAACCTATATTGTCATCAATCACCAAAAAGGGGGAGATTGTAAGTGCATCTAGTGCCCCTTAGTGATTTTGGTGTATTGAAGACTTATAGGTTAAGGGACTAATGCGTTTGTGAGTGTACACAGGTCTATAAGTCTATGAGGAGTTTGATTTTTATAGAGAAAGTCGACCCCTAAAAATGAAGTTCTTCGACTGAAGACTTTGGATTTCTGAAGCTTTCTGAAGACTTTGAAAGTGAAGAAATTGGTGTGACCTTGAAGACTTGGTATTCATTCGAGGAACATGAAGCGTGAAGACTTTTGTTATTCGTAGTTTCATTTTCTCTTTCTTGAGTCATAGGAAACACCGTACTGTTAAAGGGGTTGAGGAAATACTAAGGAAAAATTTCCATGTGATGCTCAACTCAAAATCCTACACCTACCAATCCCTTCGAAGTGAAGCCATTGGAAATCTCGATGTTGAATTGTGTGATTCTGTGATTTTTTTGTTGATGTCTTTTATTGTTGTTGCAATTTTGTGATCATTATGATTTTTTGATTTTTGATGTATGTTGAATTTTTGAAATGATGTGTTTTGAATGTGATTTGTGAATTGTGTTTGAAAATTTGGTCTGCTTGATTGTTGATGGAAATGATTTTTGAATTTTGATTTGAATCTATGTTTTTTGAATTGAATGTTCTGAATTGTTTTGTTTGTTTGTGTTGTTTCTGTTTTTTTTTTTTTGTGATGATTTTTTTGAATGAATTGTTATGTGTTTTTTGAAATTCTTGTTGTTTGTTGTGATTTGAATTTGATTTTTTTGTGTTTTGTTTTTGTTTGAACTTTTTTTTGTTTTGTTTGGTTAATTTTGATTGTTTGTTTCGTTTTTGATGAGATTGTATGATGGTTTTGGATGAGTAGTTCTGATTGAAAATTAATTTTCTGTTAGTGGTTGATTTTTTGAGATTGATGTGTTTGTTTGATGTGGTGTTGAATCTGTTTGAATGAATGTTTGAAATGATTGTCTGTTTTGTGTGGTATGGTTTTGGTTTTTTGGGGGTTTGGGGTTGTTTGAATTGATGATTTGATGATTTATGTTGTGATGTGTTTTTTGGTTGATATGTTGTGATGTGATGTGTTGAACTTTTGTGTTTTGTTATTGAAATGTTTTTGTGTGAATGATTGAAATTTGAATCTTTGAATGATCTTTTGCTGTTTTGTGTTTGATTGTGATGATTTTTTGACTTGAATGATTTTTGTTGAATTTTGTTGAAGCCCTTTGTCATGAATTGATTTTTTGTGTGATGTTGTGATGTGATTGTGAATGATTTTGTTATGGTGTTTTTGTTGGTGCTGAATTGTGATCTTTTGTTTTTTTTGTTTGTTTTTGTTGTGATTTGTTGTTTTTGATTTGTTTTTGGTTTGATGAATGTGATTGTTGATTTTGATTTGTGAATGATGTGCTTTTTGATTAAGTGAATGAATATTTGTTGATTTGCTTCTGAATGAATTTTTTGAATTTTGGATGTTTTGTGTTTGTGTGTTTGATTGTGATTGGTTTATTTTGAATTTGTTTTTGTTTTATGGTTATTTCTGAATGATGTTGATGATTTGTGTTTTTTGCTTTTTGTTTTTGTTTGTTTTGTGATGAATTTGTTTGATTTGTGAATTTTTGTGATGAAGCCTTTTTTGATGATCCTTTGCTGTTGTTTGTTGATTTTTTTGAAAAAAAATTGGGTTTTTGGGGGTTGAATTGAATTGATGATGATTGATGTGATTGATGTATGTGTATTTTTGTATTCTGCTTGAATTGTTAACGTAGAATTTTTTGAATTGATGAATTTGATTTGAAGTGTTTTTGTTTGATATTGAAATATTGTTTTGATTTTGTGAAATTTGAATTGAGTTTTTGATTTGTTGTGTGATTTGAAATTGATGTGTTTGTTTTGTGGTTGAATTGATTGATGTTTTGTTTTGCATTTTGATGTGTGTTTGAAATGTATTGAATGTGATGTTTTATTGATGAAAATTGTTTTAAAGTGTGAATTTTGATTTATTTGTGTTGTTATTTTGTGTTTGATTGAATTTTGAAGGTTACTTGATGTGATTGTGTTTTGTGAATTTTGATTGTTGTGAACGTTTGAATTTTGTTTTTGTGTTTTTTTTTTTTTGTTTTTGATTTTGATTTGATTTATGACTGAATGATTTTTTGTGTTTTCTGATTGTGTGGAATTTGTTTTGTTTTTGCTTATGTGATTTCTTTTTGTGACTGAATTGTGTTGAGTGATTTTGATTGTTGAATGAATCTTATTTTTGTTTTTGTGGTGAATTTTTTTGAAATTTGATTTTTGAATGAATTATTGAACTTTTTTTGAATTGAATTGATTGTATGAATTGATGTTTGAATGAAGCCTTGATGAATGAATGATTGATTAATGATATTTGATTGATGTATTTTTGTGATTTTGATTTGTGTATGGCTTTGTGACTTGATTTATGATGATTTTTTGTTTATTTGTGAATTGTGAATGTGATGAATTTTGTTTTGTGTTGAATTTTGTTGTGATGTAATTTTGATTGAATTGATTGAATTTTTTTTTGTTTGACTTGTGATGTTTGAATGTTGATTTGAATTTGTATGGTTTGAATGAAATTCTTTTTGATTTTGATGTGTGTGATTTGTTTAAATTTTGTGACTTGTTTGAAATTTGTGATAGATGGGTGTGATTTGTTGATGTCTTGTTTTGTTTGTGTGATTGCTTGTGTGAATGATTTGTTGTTGTGTTGATTTGAACTGTTTTTTTGATGAATGTTGAAATTTTTTTTTTTTTGGTGTTTGATAGATGAACTTTTTGCTTGTTGATGGTTGATTTTTTTTGAATGATATGATATTGATGAATTATTTTTGTTACTTGATGTTGTGTTGATTTTTTTGTTTTTTGTGTTGTTATTTGTTTTTGATTATTTTTGTTTGTTGTTGATTTTGCATTGATATGAAATATATTACGATTTGTGAATTTGATGTGTGATGTGAAATTTTTTGATGAAATTTTGATTTATTTTTTGAATGATTGTTGATGTTGTTTGCATTTTTGTAGTTTTGATGATTGTTTTCTTGATTGTTGTATGAATTTTTGATGGGTGATTTTTTGGTTGTGTTGTGACTTCGTGTTGCAATGATGTTTTTTTGTGATTTTTTGTTTGTCTGTATTATGACTGTGAATGATTTCTGATGATTGATTTTTTTTTGAATTGAAAATGATTGTTGTAATTGATGAATTATTTTTTGTCTGATGAATTTGTTTGTTTTTTTTTGTTTTGATGAATTGTGATTGAATTGTAGAACTTTTTTGAATGATTTTGAGTTTTTTTTGAATGTTGATTTGTTGTTGTGAGTTTTTTGATTGAAGTTTTGTGTGATTTGTTGAATGATGTTGATTTGGGAAATTTGTTTATTTTGTGTTTTTTGATGAATTGTTTTGATTTGTTTGTTATGTTTTTTTTGATTGTGTGAATGTATGAAATGTGATTGATTTTTTTTTGTGTTGTTATTGTTATGATGGAATGTTGTTTGTTGTTGTTGTTGCTGTGTTTTGATTGAATGATTTTTGATTTTGATTTTGTTTGATTTGAATGAATTGACTGAATGAACTGAAACTTGTGGTTGTCTTGATTGTTTGAACATTTTGTGTTAGATTCTTTTTTTGTTGATGTGATGAATGATGATTTTTGAATTGTATTGAATTTGTTTGTTGTGTTTGTTTGATTGTTAGTTTTTGATGTTTGTGTTGTTGTGAAGAATTTGTGTGTGATGGAATTCTTTTGATGATAATGTTGTTGATCTTTTGATGATGTGAATGAATTTGTTGTGAATGATTGGTTGTTTTGCTTATGAATTGTTGACTTTAATTTCTTTGAAGTTGTTTTGTTGATTTGATTGACTGTTTTTGTTTTTCTTTTGTGACTTTTGATGCTGTTGTGATGAAAGTTGTTTTGAATGACTCTTTTTACTCTTTTTGAAATGATTTTTTTGTGATGATGTATTGAAATTTGAGCCATTCTGTTTGTTGCAATTGATTGAAATTGAATGTTGAATTTGGTTTGATTTGTAGATTCTTGATGTGATTATTGACTTTAGTTTTTTTTGTTTAAATTGTTGAATTGAATGTTTGAATGATTGATGTGATTTTTTTTATGATATTTGTGTGAATTGATGTTTTTGTTGAATGTTTTTGATGTTGATTTTTGAATTTATGAATGAATTGAAATTGTTCATTTTGATGAAATTTTATGTTGTTGATGAAATTGTGTTTTAATTGATTGTTTGTTTTGATTGTTTTATTTGATTTTGTTGAATTTTTTTGAATCTTGTGAATTTTTTAAATGTGATGATGATGTGTGTTGTTGATGTTTATGTTGAAATTTTTTTCTGAATTTGTGTTTTGTAGATTGATGAACTGAATGCTGAATTTGTTGAATGTTTTTGAATCTAGAATTGTTGTTTTTTTTAGTGAATTCTGATTTGATTGGTTTTGTTTTGTTATGAGTGGTGATAGTTTTGTTGATGATTGATTGTGATGGATGAAATTTGATGATGATGATGATTTTTTTGATGTGGTCCTTTTTTGTTTTTGTTGATGATTTGTGGAATTATTGAAATTTGATTTTTTGATTGTTTTGAAGCTTTTGGAATTTTTTTGATTTGAAGTTGAATGTTGGTGTTGATTTTTTGTTTGGATTGTTGAATTGTGAATGTGTTTTATGATATTGATGTTTTTTTGATTTTGGTTGTTGTTTTTGACTGAATTTGTTTTTTGTTTTGATGGAATGTTATTGACTTGTTGTGTGATTTGTTGAAATTGATGATATTGAACTGATGTTTTGCTGTTTTGTTGATGTGTTTGAATTTTGATTTTGAATCTTTTTAGATCTTTGCTTGAATTGTGAATGAATTTGTTGTTTCTTGTTGTGAATTGAATGAATTTTTGTGAAATTTGATATGTTTTTTGTGAACTTTGATTGTTTGTGTTGAATTTATGATTGAAAGTTTTGAATGTTTTGTTTGGAAGTGTGTAAATTTGTTTGATTTTGTTTTTATTTGTTTTGAATGTGTTTTTTTGTTGTTTATTGAAATTTTGAATTGTTTATTGTATGTTGAATTTTTGTTGAATTTTTGAATGTATGTTTGTTTTGAATGATGTTTGAAGTTTTTGCTCTGAGTCTTTGATTTCTTGATTGAAATTTTTTTTGTTGTTGGTGAAACTGTATGTTGAATGTGAATTTTTGTTTTTGTTTTTGATGAATGTGAATGAATTTTTTGAATTTGTTGAAATGTGTGTTTGATGAACTGTGTGAATTGTTGTACTGAATGAATTGACTTTGATTGTTATTGAATTTGATTGATGAAATCTGTGTTGTTTGAATTGTTTGATGATTTTTTTTTGTTGTATTTGTGATGATGTTGAAGCCAGTTGAAATTTTGAATGAAGTTGATTGATTTGATTGAATGATGATTTTTGTTTGTTTTGCAGAATTTTGTTGAAGTGTCTTGCTTTTTGAATTCTTTTTTTGAGTTTGTGATGATCGGTGATTGTGAATTTGAATGTGAGTTTGTGCTTTTGTTTTGTGTTTTGTTTTGTTTTGTTTTTGATTGTTTGTTTTTGTGATGATTGATATTTTTTTGTTGTTGTTTGAATTGTTTGATTTGTTTGAATTGATCGAATGTTTTGTTTTGATATTTGAAATTTTTTTTTTTGTTTGATTTTTGAATTGTTGTGAACTTTGATTTGTGACTGTTATGAAAATCTAATACTGATGTGTTTTTTGTTTGATGAATGTTTGAGTTGAATTGAATAAATTTTGAGTTTTGAAAAAAAAAATGTTTATTTGGTGGGGATTTTTGGGATGGAAAAAAAATGTGACTTTGATTGATGATATGTTGTCTGTGTGTATGTTGTGTTGCTGATTGCTTGATGAATGAATTTATGTGATGTTGTTTTGAATTTGGTTTTTTTTTGATGTGAATGTTTGATTTTTGTTGATGAATTTTTTTTTTCTTTTGTTTGTGAGTGAATGTTGAACTAGATTGTTTTTGATTTTTTTGACTTTTGCTTTTTGATTATGATGATGTATTTTTGAATATTGTGTTGTTGTTTTGTTGAATATGTGTGAGTTTGTTGAAATGTTTGTTTTGAACTTGATGATGGAAATGATTTGAATGATGATTGTTTTTGAATTTTTAACTTGATTTTGAATTGTGTGATGATTGTGATTGTTTTGATTTGATGTTTGTTTTTGTGTTCTTGCTTTTTTTCTTTTGAATGAATTTATTGTTGTGTTAAATGATTTTTTTTTTGTTTTTTTTTTTGATTGATGTTGAACTGTGATGTGTGTTTTATGGTTTGAATGAATCTTTTGAATTGAAATGTGAGTTGATTTTGTTGTTGTTTGAATTTTTTTGAATCTGATTTGATTTTTTTTTGTTTGCTTGTGTTTTGAAATGAATTGAATTTGATTTTTGTGTGTTTTTGTTTGAATGAAATGTTTGATTTGAATGTTGTGGATGAATGAATTTTGTTTTGTTGATTTTTGTTTTTGTTGTGCTATGATGATTTTTTTGTGAAAGCCTGATTTTGATGATGTTGAATGAGTTTTGATTTTTTTCTGAAGCCATTTGACTGATTTTTTTTGTGAATTTGATGTGTGTGATGGAATAAATTTTTGATGCTTTTGTGAATGATTTGATGTTTGAACGACTGATTCTGAGTTGATTTGTGTGAATTGTGTTTGTTTTTTGTTTTGTGTTCTGATTGTTGATATTGTGATTGATTGATTTTTGATTATCTTTTTGAATCTGTTTGAAATTGATTGTGAATTGTTGACTGATTTGTGATGAATTTTGACTTTTGTGAATTCTGATGTTGAATGAACTTGAATTGGTTCTTTTTTGTTTTATGAATTTGATGTTGGTTTTGTTTGATTTGTTGAATTGTTCTTTGTTTGAATTGTTGTGTGAATGTGTTTTTGATGTTGTTTTGGTTGTGATGATTTTGTTTGAGTTTTTTTTTGATTTTTGTTTTTTTTTGTTTTTTTGTGTTTTTTTTTGATTTTTGTGATTGTGTAATTTGTTGATTGAATGTTTTTTTGAAATTGATTTTGTGGTGATTTTTTTTGAACTTTTGTTGTGTTTTATTGTTGATTTTGATTTTGTGATAATTGTGAATTGACTTTTTGCTTTTGATTTGAAATTGAAAATTGATTGTTTTGTGTTTGGTTTGAATTTTATGTTGATGTTGTAATGTGAATTTAATTTTTGTTGTCTTTTGTTTTTGTTTGCAATTGATTTTTCTTTTGTTTGAATTTGAATGTTTTGGTGTTTGATTGTGATTGCGTTTTTGATGATTTTTATGGAATGTTTTTTTTTTGATTGTGTGATTCTGTTGATGTGTGATTTTTTTTGATTGATGGTTTGTTGATTTGTGTTCTTTGACTCTGATTGATTTCGATTTGATGTATTTGTGTGATTTTGACTTTGAATTTTCTGAAAGATGTGATTGGATTGAAATGTTTTGATTGATTGTTGAATTGTTTGATTGGAAATGTTGTTGTGATTGATTTGTGAAATTGTTGATTTTGTGAATTGTGAATTTGAAAAGTTTTTTGAATTGATGATGATTTGTTGTTTGTGTTGATTGTTGAATTGTGTGAATTATGTTTTCTTTTGTGTGATTTGTTTTTGTGTTTGTTTTTGAAATGTGATTGTGTGATTTTGTTTTGTTGTTGATTTGTTTTGAATTTGTTGTTCTGATTATTTTTTGAACAATTGATATTGAATGACTTTTTGATGGATGATGCTTTATTTTGATGATTTTGTTTTTGTTGATTTGTGTTGCTGTCTTTGTTGTTTGCTTTGCATTGTTTTGATAAATTTTTGATGTTTTGTTGATTTTTTGAAATGATGATTTTTTTTGAATGATGATATTGAACTGTGTTTTTTGTTTGTTGAAAATGAATTGTGATTATTTTTCTTGTGTGTTGTTGGAATTTTGATGATTGTGAATTTTTGAAATGTTTGAAATGTTTGATTTGATGTGTGATTTTTTTTTTGTTTTGCTTTGTTTTTGTTTTGATGTTATGATGTTTTGTGATTGATTTTGTTGAATTTTTGTATGATGATTTTGAATGTGATTTGTGATGATTTGAGTTGATTTTCTTTTTTTGAAATGTTTGATGATTTGAAATCTATTGAATTTTGATTGTGTTGTTGAGGGATTTGATTTTGATTTTTTTTTTTGAAGCCTGATGAATTTGATGATGATTTGTTGTTTTGATTTTTAATGAATTGAATTTGTGTCTGAAGGTTGAATTGTTGTGATTTGTATGTTTTGTTTGTTTTTTTTTGATTTTTTTTGAGTTGTTTTTTTGAATTGTGAAAGATTTTTATATTTTTTTTTTTGATTTTTTTGTTTGATTGTTTTGTTTGATGATTGATTGAATGATTTGTTGTTTTGATGTTTTGTGAATTTTGAATTGATTGAATTTGATGTTTGGGGTGATTTGTTTCTGATTGTGATGAACGTTGAGTGAATATTTTTGATGTTGTGAAATTGATGATTTGATTTGAATTGTTATTTGAATTTTTTTGATTTGAGATGAATGAATTGCTTGATTTGATGATTTTTTTGATTGAATGTTTGAATTTTGTTTGGAATTTTGAATTTTTTGAAATTGAGTTTGTTGAAGCCCTTTTGATATGAAGCCTTCTGTTGTTTCTTTTCTGAATTTTTTTTTTGATTGTATTTTGTGATGATTTGTTGTTGTTGATTGTGATTTTTGTGTGATTGTTTGATGATTTTGAATTGTGATTTTTGAGGTGATTCTTGCTTTTGATTTATTTTTGTGATAGAATTAATTTTTTTTGATTAATTTTTTTTATGAAATGTTTGAATTGATTTTGATGTTGTTTTTGAATTGTAGATTTGATTTGTGTTTTTTTTTTTGTTTGTGACTTGTGATGGTGAATAGATTGAATTTGATGAATTGTTTGTGATTTGATGATTTGTTTGTGATGTGATTTTGTTTTTTGTGTTTTTTGATTGAATTAATTTTTGAATTTGATTTTTTTTTTTGATTGTTGAAGGTTGTATGTGATGAATTTGATTGATTGTTTTTTTACTGAAATTTTGTTGGAATTTGATGTTATCTGTTATGTTTTTTTTTTTGAATGTTGAGTTGTGATGTTTGTTGTATGATTTGTTTGATTTATTTGATGATAGAAATTTTGTTGAATTTTTTTTGTGGAATGAATGTGATTTGTGTTTGCATTTTTTGATTTTGATGATTGCTTGTTTTGGTGATGTTCTTGATTTTTTTGTTGATGTTTGAATTTGTGATGATTATGAATTGATTGTGAATTTGTTTTTTTTTTGATGTTTAGTGAATTGATGTTGATGAATTGGATGAATTTTTTTTTTTGAGAGTGATGAAGTGTTTTTTTTTGAATTGTTTTTGTGATGTTGTGTTTTGAATTCTGTGTGTGAAAGATTGGAAATTTTTTGTTTGTTTTTTGCTGTGTATGTGTGTGGGTTGATGTTTTGCTTTGATGATGTTGAACTGTGTTGCTGATTTTTGTAATGAATGGTTTGTTGATTTTTTTTATTTTGATGAAACTGATGATTTGCATTTTTTGAAGTGTGTGTGTGTTTTCGATTGAATTTTTGTGCCTTGATTGTTGATTTTGAATGAATATTGTGATTTTTGAATGTTTAATTTTGATGTTTGATTTTTTTTGATTTTGAATTTGAATTTGATATTGTTTTTGTTGATTGTTTTCTTTTTTTTATTTTTTTTGAATGTGTTTTGCTTGCTTTTTTGATTTTTTTTGATTGAATAATTATAGAGAATTTGTTACTAGAATATAACTCATTTTTTTTGTTTTTAATGATTTGTTTGTGATCTTGAATGAATGTTGATTGTTGATGATTTTTGATTGTTATTTTTGATGTGTGATGTTGTTGAATGTGATTGATGATGATGTTTGTGATTGTTTTGTTGGATGAAAGTGTTGAATGAATTTTGTTTTTTTTTTTTTTGGATGAAATGTTTGATGAATTTTGTTTGTTTTTGTATTGTGAAGCCTTTGAATTTTTTGAATTCTGTGAATTTTTTGTTTGATTTGTTGAATGGAAATGATCTTTGTGTGAATGTTGGCATTGTTGTGGTTAGATTTTTGATTTTGAATGAATTGATGTTGTGTGAATTGAATTTTTTTTTTCGTTTGATGTTGTGTGTTGAATGTGTTTTGAGTTTGTTGATGTGTTCATTTGATATTTTGAGTCATAGGAAACATACGTACTGTTAAAGGGGGTCGAGGAAATACTAAGAATTTTCCATGTGATGCTCAACTCAAAATCCTACACCTACCAATCCCTTCGAGTTGAAGCCATTGGAAATCTCATACAGTCCAGTCATATTCTTCAGTGACAGAGACGAAGTTCTTCTGGTCTCTGAGGAATTTGTTCTGACTGAGGAGTTAGGAATTCGCCAGTGCGGATTGCCTACACAGTGAGGAACATGATAGCCCTGAGGATTTTGCTACTCAAAATTCCGACCGTTGCTGTGCTATGCGCCAGCTGTCCCAAAATATCTATCCACCTAACGGTCATATCATTGAAGGGCATTTATGTCTCATCATGTCGGCTGCTCCCTAGGCTATAAATAGCTGCCCCTTACAACCACTAGCTGGTTGGCTGCTCCGAGAGAAACTGACACTTGTCATTGAGAGCAACCCATCCTCTAAAGACTTTGAGCGAAAATCATCAAGTGAGGAAAAACCAAAAACCCAAAACCTAAACACCTACAAACCCCAAGTGATTCAGCATCACTAAAGAGATTGATCCTGCGTGGATCCAACGCTTGTTACCTTTGAAGACTGTGCTTCTTCCAGACGGTTAGGCGTCATGGTCTAGAGCATCCAAGAGGAATTGTGGATCGCCGAGTGACCGAGTTTGTGAAGGTTTGGAAGTCGCCTGAAGACTTACCACGAGTGATTGGACGAGGTCTGTGTGACCTTAGTTCAAGGAGAATACGGTGAGGACTTGGTGTCCTGAGCTGCGTGTTCAGGACTGGGTGTCCGGGATTGTGTGTCCTCGAGTTTAAATACTCAGCCGCTCCAACCAGACGTACAACTGAGACAGCAGTTGGAACTGGTCTACCAAATCATTGTCTTCACCAAGCTTACTGGTTCTATTTCCTCAACTCTTTCATTTCCTCATAACTGTGTTGTGTGCTTGTTCATATCTGTGTTTGAAGACTTTGACTGAAGACTTTCTCAATTTCCTCAGTTCAATTTCTTCAGTCTGTTTGTCTTCATCCTGTGTTATCCTGTGCTTACGCTTCATGTACTCTGTGCCTGTCTTCATTTCATCATGATGACTATGCTGTGTCTGTTATGTTTAACTTTTGAGTACTATTCCGCTGCTAGTAGTTCTTCGCCAAGGAATTCCTCACCCGGCAAATCCTCAGTGGAAGAATTTCATAAAAATCGCCTATCACCCCCCTCTAGTCGATATAACGTACTTTCACATAACCCCAAAACGATAGTGGTAAATCAGTAAGACACTTCATAGATCGCACCATATCTACTAAAGTGCGGTTACGATGTTCGGACACACCATTATGTTGTGGTGTTCCAGGTGGCGTGAGTTCGAAACTATTCCGCATTGTTTCAAATGAAGACCAAACTCATAACTCAAATATTCTCCTCCACGATCAGATCATAGAGAAACTTAATTTTTTTACGATGATTTTCCACTTCACTCTGAAATTCTTTGAACTTTTCAAATGTTTCAGACTTATGTTTCATCAAGTAGATATACCCATATCTTCTCAAATCATCTGTGAAGGTCAGAAAATAATGATACCGCCACGAGCATCAACACTCATCGGACCGCATACATCAGTATGTATTATTTCCAATAAGTCTGTTGCTCGTTCCATTGTTCCGGAGAATGGAGTCTTAGTCATCTTGCCCATGAGGCATGGTTCGCAAGCATCAAGTGATTCATAATCAAGTGATTCCAAAAGCCCATCAGCATGGAGTTTCTTCATGCGCTTTACACCAATATGACCTAAACGGCAGTGCCACAAATAAGTTGCACTATCATTATTAAACTTATATCTTTTGGCTTCAATACTATGAATATGTGTATCACTACTATCAAGATTTAGTAAAAATAGACCACTCATCAAGGGTGCATGACCATAAAAGATATTACTCATATAAATAGAACAACCATTATTCTCTGATTTAAATGAATAACCGTCTCGCATCAAACAAGATCCAGATATAATGTTCATGCTTAACGCTGGCACCAAATAACAATTATTTAGGTCTAAAACTAATCCCGAAGGTAGATGTAGAGGTAGCGTGCCGACGGCGATCACATCGACTTTGGAACCATTTCCCACACGCATCGTCACCTCGTCCTTAGCCAATCTTCGCTTAATCCGTAGCCCCTGTTTCGAGTTGCAAATATTAGCAACAGAACCAGTATCAAATACATAGGCGCTACTGCGAGCATTAGTAAGGTACACATCAATAACATGTATATCAAATATACCTTTCACTTTGCCATCCTTCTTATCCGCCAAATACTTGGGGCAGTTCCGCTTCCAGTGACCAGTCCCTTTGCAGTAGAAGCACTCAGTCTCAGGCTTAGGTCCAGACTTGGGCTTCTTCACTTGAGCAGCAACTTGCTTGTTGTTCTTCTTGAAGTTCCCCTTCTTCCCTTTGCCTTCTTCTTGAAACTGGTGGTCTTGTTGACATCAACACTTGATGCTCCTTCTTGATTTCTACCTCCGCATCCTTTAGCATTGCGAAGAGCTCGAGAATTGTCTTATCCATCCCTTGCATATTATAGTTCATCACGAAGCTCTTGTAGCTTGGTGGCAGTGATTGAAGAACTCTGTCAATGACACTATCATCAGGAAGATTAACTCCAGGCTGAGTCAAGTGGTTGTGGTACCCAGACATTCTGAGTATATGTTCACTGACAGAACTATTCTCCTCCATTTTGCAGCTGTAGAACTTATTGGAGACTTCATATCTCTCAATCCGGGCATTTGCTTGAAATATTAACTTCAACTCCTGGAACATCTCATATGCTCCATGATGTTCAAAACGTCGTTGAAGTCCCGGTTCTAAGCCATAAAGCATGGCACACTGAACTATCAAGTAGTCATCAGCTTTGCTCTGCCAGACGTTCTTAACTGTTGCAGCATCTGCAGCAGGCCTGGCACCCAGCGGTGCTTCCAGGACGTAATTCTTCTATGCAAACAATGAGGATAATCCTCAAGTTACGGACCCAGTCCGTGTAATTGCTACCTCATCTTTCAACTTAGCTTTCTCTAGGAACACATTAAAATTCAATGGAACAACAGCACGGGTGAAAGTGCAACTATCCCTTGATGGTTTTGGTAATTCCTAACAACATATAGCTCATTGAGCTAATACTATTTCAAGACAAATATTTCAGGAAATCTCAATGATTGGCATGTCATGGATTAGAAATGTGGACCCCACAAAATGCTAAGGACAAAAGATTGGCTCAAGCTCTAAAGCTCAAGACTCTACATTTTACCTTTTAGTGATCCAAGATCACATTGAGTGCATAGGAAAAGCCAATACTATTAAAAGGGGATGAGGTGTTGCTTAATGGGTTACTTGCTCAAAATGCTTAGTGTTATGCTCTAAAACCCTCAACCACTTTCTCATATGTCCCAAACCAAAAGTCAAACTCGGCCCCACCGAAACTTTCTATCCGGCGCGACCGAGTTCGGTTGACATAGCCACTGCCACAAAACCCTAGTCTTTTTGGTCTCACCGATAGGGATCTCGGTCTCACCGAGATGGGATTGTAAACTCTCTGTTTCCCTTCGTAAAATTTTGGTCCAACCGAAATGAGCGATCGGTCCCACCAAGTTCGCAATACAAACTCTCTGTTTCCCCTTCGTAACGTTTCGGTCTCACCGAGATGAGTGAATCGGTCCCACCGAGTTTGCCTGACCAACTCTTTGGTTAGCATATTACCAAAATCGGTCCCACCGAGATTACGTTTTCCCTAACCCTAATGAAATCGATCTCACTGAGTTGACATGTTGGTCCCACCGAAAATCCTAACGTTCATATTTTGAACTAAATTGGTCTAACCGAGTTTCATTATTCGGTCCCACCGAGTTTGGTGATTTGTGTGTAACGGTTAGATTTTGTGTGGAGGATATATATACCCCTCCACCCACTCTTCATTTAAGAGGAGAGCCATCAGAACATGCCTACACTTCCATCATACATTTTTTGAGAGAGAACTACCTACTCATGTGTTGAGGTCAAGAAAATCCACTCCAACCACATAAAACTTGATCTCTATTCTTCTCCAACTTGCTTTCCACTCAAATCATCTTTCCACCAAATCCAAATCACTGAGAGAGAGTTGAGTGTTGGGGAGACTATCATTTGAAGCACAAGAGCAAGGAGTTCATCATCAACACACCATCTATTACCTTCTGGAGAGTGGTGTCTCCTAGATTGGTTAGGTGTCACTTGGGAGCCTCCGTCAAGATTGTGGAGTTGAACCAAGGAGTTTGTACGGGCAAGGAGATCGCCTACTTCATGAAGATATACCCTAGTGAGTGATACGTCTCTGTCGTATGTATTTTTCCAAACAGTTGTGCCCTTGTTTTGGACTCTAACTTGCATGATTTGAATGGAACTAACCCGGACTGACGCTGTTTTCAGCAGAATTGCCATGGTGTTATTTTTGTGCAGAAATAAAAGTTCTCGGAATGACCTGAAAATCAACGGAGAATTATTTTGGAATATATAAAAATACTGGAAGGAAGATCCACGTCAGGGGGGCCTCCACCTGTCCACGAGGGTGGGGGCGCGCCCTACCCCCTGGGCGCCCCCTGCCTCGTGGGCCCCCTGACGCTCCACCGACCTCAACCCTGACTCCATATATTCACTTTTGGGGAGAAAAAAACCAGGAGAAGGATTCATCGTTTTACGATGAGAGCCGCGCCAAGCCCTAAACTCTCTCGGGAGGGCTGATCTGGAGTCCGTTCGGGGCTTGGAGAGGGGAATCCGTCGCCATTGTCATCATCAACCTTCCTCCATCACCAATTTCATGATGCTCACCGCCGTGCGTGAGTAATTCCATCGTAGGCTTGCTGGACGGTGATGGGTTGGATGAGATTTATCATGTAATCGAGTTAGTTTTGTTAGGGTTTGATCCCTAGTATCCACTATGTTCTGAGATTGATGTTGCTATGACTTTGCTATGCTTAATGCTTGTCACTAGGGCCCGAGTGCCATGATTTCAGATCTGAACCTATTATGTTTTCATCAATATATGAGAGTTCTTGATCCTATCTTGCAAGTCTATAGTCACCTACTATGTGTTATGATCCGGCAACCCCGAAGTGACAATAATCGGGACCACTCCCGGTGATGACCGTAGTTTGAGGAGTTCATGTATTCACTATGTGTTAATGCTTTGGTCGGTACTCTATTAAAAGGAGGCCTTAATATCCCTTAGTTTCCAATAGGACCCCGCTGCCACGGGAGGGTAGGACAAAAGATGTCATGCAAGTTCTTTTCCATAAGCACGTATGACTATATTCGGAATACATGCCTACATTACATTGATGAATTGGAGCTAGTTCTGTGTCACCCTATGTTATGACTGTTACATGATGAACCGCATCCGGCATAATTCTCCATCACCGATCCAATGCCTACGAGCTTTCCATATATTGTTCTTCGCTTATTTACTTTTCCGTTGCTATTGTTATCATCACTACAAAACACCAAAAATATTACTTTTGCTACCTTACTTTTGCTATCGTTACCACTACTATCATATTACTTTGCTACTAAATACCTTTTGCAGATATTAAGTTTCCAGGTGTGGTTGAATTGACAACTCAGCTGCTAATACTTGAGAATATTCTTTGGCTCCCCTTGTGTCGAATCAATAAATTTGGGTTGAATACTCTACCCTCGAAAACTGTTGTGATCCCCTATACTTGTGGGTTATCAAGACTATTTTCTGGCGCCGTTGCCGGGGAGCATAGCTCTATTCTTTGAGTCACTTGGGATTTATATCTGCTTATCATTATGAAGAACTTGAAAGATCCAAGAACCAAGATTTATCCCTCAACTACGAGGGGAGGTAAGGAACTGCCATCTAGCTCTGCACTTGATTCACCTTCTGTTTTGAGTAAGCTTGCGACACCTAAACCTGCTTCTGCTATTAATTCTGATATGTCGCATGTTATTGATGATGCCACTTCTGCTATGCATGATACTTATGATGAAACTACTTCTATGCTTGATACTACTGTGCCACTTGGTGAATTTCTTGATGAACAACTTGCTAGGGCTAGAGAGAATGAAATTATTGAAACTGATAATATTGATGAAAGTGATGATGAAGATTCTCCCCCTAGATATGAATTGCCTGTTGTTGAGGCTAATCTCTCTCTTTT